>NW_015514680.1:5087-5782 GCF_001515645.1 Sinocyclocheilus grahami | reverse complement strand
GATGTTTTATTGGTTGGTCTTGTACCTGCAGGCAAGGTAAACCCAGAAACCGGCCATCCTTCAGGCAGATCCTTCTCCATCTGGATATCGCCTCGGCGGATGTGCTCGGGACGCCACAGGAGACCTACTTCAAATCTCAGGTGAGCAAATGTTGATGTCTATATAGTGCTGAGCTGCTGTTCTGATTCAGTCTATCGTATCATCCAACGGTATCACTACAGCCTCCAGTAACGAAGAAGGGCAAAAGCAACATGAGCCACTTATCCAGTTTTTTCTCAGTTCTCTAATAGTTCAGTAAATAAGATCTAAATCACTAAAATAAAATTGCAAATTGCATTCAATAAACATGCAGTGTGAAAACTGTAGTGTGATTCATGAACAAATGACTCTTTTGAATCAGTTCTTTGTAAAGAATCTGTCAAAAAGAGACAAATCAGCCTCGGACTCACGAGTTACTGGTTTGATTCATCTAAAGTACTAAAAGAGTTGATAATAAAACCATTATGGAATATGAATTGTTGAAATTATAACCAGAATTGTTGAATTGTTAATGATTTCCATCAATAGACTTCATGTGTATGTTTGTGTGTGATCAGTTTTATTTTATACTTTTTATTAATATTTTGAATTATTTATTATTCTTTTTATTTTATATTTTTTGTTATATTTGTCATTTTTATTAGTTTTTGCTTTTT
>NW_015514680.1:2273-3390 GCF_001515645.1 Sinocyclocheilus grahami | reverse complement strand
ATATAAACTCGCAACTGCAAGAAAAAAAGTCAGAATTGTGAGATAAAATAAAAATTTAAATTACCCTTTTTTTTTTTTTTTAATCTATTTAACTCTTAAATATAAATACGATTAAAATTAACGCTAGTAATTAAAATTGAAATGGTTATTACAAAATAATAATTTATTAAATAATAAATATCAATGATAATTGTTGAAAAAATTATAAAAAATACTTTTAAAATGAAAAGCAAATAATTGAAAATGAAATTAAAAATAATTGTAAATAATAAAAAATAATTATTAAAATGTTAAGAACAAAAAAGTGATCAATTAAAAAAAATCAGATAATTAATTAACAATTCATTAAAGTAATAAAAAATAAATATCAATAATTAAAAAGAATAATTTTTTAAATAATTAGAAGTATAATTGTAAAATAAAACACTAAATAAAATAAAACACTAAATAATATATTAAATATTATATATGTTTACTTTGCTCGTCATGTGGACATTAGCAAACATCAGAGAAACGTGAGCGTGTTGTTAAATTATTAAAATATTTACTTAAAAACTGTGAAAGTTGTGAAAAAGTCTGAATTGTGAGATAAAAAGTCGTAATTACTTTTTAAAATATTTAATGCAATCTAGTTCAAATAATCAAGGCATGTTTTTTAAATAAGAAGCAATCATATTTAATAATTTTCATTTATATGCATGAATATAACAGTCATAAATGGCAGTATTTACCTACAGATATTTGACTAACACATGTTAATGCACGAAAAATCACATTTTTATATTTGAGTGATGATTTAAATTAATTTAATCATTTTGAATGGATTCATTAAAACAAGCTGTTTGAACTGATTCCGGAAAATGAATCACAATAATGCATTTTTTTAAATGATTTAAACATCTCAGTTTGAAATCATTCTCATTCATGAAACAAGGATCAAGATATCAAGGATCTCAAATAAATATGGTTATTCAGTTTGTGTTTTTAATCTAATCTTCTGGTAATCTATTTAAAAATCACTGGTGATATTACTTCCAGTTCATTCATTCAGTAAATATACTGTATACTGCAGAAATTGAGATGTTATGGTAGTATGATGGTATGAAAATGCTTTTCT
>NW_015514680.1:702-2210 GCF_001515645.1 Sinocyclocheilus grahami | reverse complement strand
TAATCTGCTTAAAGCTCGACCCGGCTCGTGCTGTTTTCCTGTGACCCACATTCAGTCAAATCTCACTGCTTTTACCATCACAGATTTTGGTCGTGAGATCTGAGCTTTTCCCGTGTTTTATTGCAGGAGGGAGCAGGCCGTGGAGAAGAAGCATCCCGGCACGTACAAACGCCATCTGGTTCGACCCATTGTGCGGCCCAACGCTGTTGAGAAGCTCATTAAGAAGAAGAGCAGCATGAACCATAAGCCCGGGACACAACAGCCAAAGAGGTGAGCGATCCATGAAGACACGGGCATATGTGCTGTTTGTGGTGTTCATATCATAATGCATTTAATACTTTAAGCCAGGGATTCCCAAACTGAGGTTTGCGGCCCCCCGGGGGTTCATGAGGGAACTGCAGGTGGTTTGTGAGTTGGTGAAAGGCTAACAATTAATTAAAAATTAAAGTAATTAAAACAAATTAATAATTAATTTAAATAATAAATCAAATAAATAATAGCAAAATTATTTCAAAAATAAATAATAGTAATTTTTTTTCAAAAATTAAAAGCTCGTAATTAATAAAAAAAATTATTGAAGTTATTAAAATTAATTTAATAATAGTGTATTAGAAATAATAAATTTTGGTAATAAAAAGAGTTATTAAAATAAATAAATAATTAAAAATGAAAGTAATTAAAAATAAGAAATAATTAAAATAAATAACAAATAAAAAATAGCTAGAAACAGTATTATTTAAAAATGAAAAGATAATTAAACATGAATAAAAGTTATTAAAATAAATTAATAATTTATTAAAAATAACAAATATCGATAATAAACTAAATATATTAATAAAAATAATTTAAAAATGAAAAGCAAATAATTAGAGTATAAAGTAAACATTTATTAAAATAAAAAGGATAAATAAATAATAAAGAATAATAATTGAAAAAAATAAATAATAAATATAATAATTTTAAAATGAAAACTAAAGAATGAGTTAAGTAATGCATGAATAACTGATATCAATAATAAAAATACTTTGAAAATAAAAACAATCAAAATAAAACAAATGCAAATCTGTTGATAAATTAATGAAATATTAGTTTAAAATCTAAGGGGGATTTCAAGTAAATGTTTTAGGTTAAAGGGGTTTGGGAATCCTTGGTTTAAGCAATCGGAGTCAGAGAGAGGTTTTACTGAACAGCGTGATGTATCTAATGCTCTACAAATGTCATTTACCGTTTTATTATTGTATTTTTATCATGTTTAAAAAATTATACACTATCTTGATATGTCATATGTTGTCAATGTGTGATTATTTTGTGGAATATTTTCCCATGAATATGGAAACACGGATGGATAATTTGTAGTTAAAGTCAGCGGTGCTGTGTGGAATGAAATGTATCCGTCATGAATTCTTCATGAGGTCATTAACATGCACATGATCTCCTGCAGACCGGATCTGCTGCGCTCCGACGGCATTCCCAGCGTCGAGCCTCTTCCGGCTCCGTCCCCGTTGTCA
>NW_015514680.1:0-384 GCF_001515645.1 Sinocyclocheilus grahami | reverse complement strand
CTTCACGCCACCGCAGGTCCTCCATACCTCCCTCCGCGGGCTCCGGTCCGGGGCCGCTGTGTCCCTGCTGCCAGGCACATCCGTTCCCCGGCTGCATGCACTGCCAGGAGACGCCAGCCGCTCCCAGCCACCCCCAGCTCCCTCATTACTCACTGCTGAGCACGAGCGAAGGGACGCCGCCCGCAGTCAAGAGAGCCACAGGAGAGCAGCCGGAGCAGAGATCCCCGAGAGGAAGCTCATCCAGCGGCCTGCTGCACTCGCTCAGACCCCTGAGAAACGTCAGTCTGAATAACACTTAAGTGCATCAAAAGTGACAGTAAAGACATTTATAATGTTACTAAAGATTCTATTTCAAATAAATGCTGTTCTTTTGAACTTTCTGTT
>NW_015514679.1:5008-5783 GCF_001515645.1 Sinocyclocheilus grahami | reverse complement strand
CATCACAATGGCAAAGCAAAACAGAACTGTCATAACTTTGTAAATGTATATTTTAAAAAAAAACTGAAATAAGTACATTGCATAAGTATTAATTCAGTACTTAGCTGAAGCACCTTAACAGCCTCAAGTATTTTTGGGTATGATGCGACAAGCTTTGATCATCATCATTTGGCAATTATCTGCCATTCTTCACCTCACCTGTTCACCTCTCAAGCTCTGTCAGGTTGGATGGGGGCAGACACACATTTTCAGGTTTCTCCAGAAATATTTGATTGGGTTCCATCCCAGGCTCTGACTGGGCCACTCAAGGACATTCACAGAGTTGTCTATAAGCCACTCTTGCTGTGTGCTTACGGTCACTGTCCTGTTGGAAGGTGAGCCTTCTGCCCAGTCTGAGGTTCTGAATGCTCTGGACTGGGTTTTCATTAAGACTATCTCAATGTTTTGCTGCACTGAGCGTTCCTTCTACTCTGACGAGTCCCTCAGTCCCTGCCGCTGAAAAACAACCCCACAGCATGAGGCTGCTACCAGCACACTTTACTTTTGGGCTGATACTCTGCAGGTCATGAGCAGAACTGGTTTCCTTCAAACATGATGCTTAGAACTGAGTTTCATCAAATCAGAGAATCTTGTTTCTCAAATTCTGAGGGCCCTTTAGGTGCATTTTTGCAAATTCTAAATGTGTTTTCATGTGTCTTCACTGAGGAGAAGATTGAGTCTGACCACACCGCCATAAAGCACAGATTGGTGGAGTGTTGCAGCGATGTTTGTCCTT
>NW_015514679.1:2563-3590 GCF_001515645.1 Sinocyclocheilus grahami | reverse complement strand
ACACTGCTGCCACCTGGCGGGGCAAGCCGTCCCTCACTTCCCTGGCCTGTAGGTACTCATCTGCCCTGACCAGCAGTTCTTATTCGGCCTGTGGAGAAGCTGCCTCTGCCTTACACGCCATGGCATTACTGCAGGTTCATCAGGCCAAGGCATTGAAGGATCTGCACGAGGGTGGTCATGACCCGGAAGTTCTAAGGGAACCGCTACTGACCTTGCGCTACGTGTGACAAATGTCACTGTGCGGTCTCTGGGTCGTGCAATGTCCACTATGCTGGTCCATGGTGGAGATCTCTGGCTGTGTCTGGCTGACATGAGGGAGACTGACAAGCTTCAGTTCCTGTATGCCCTGTATCCCAGTCTGGCCTTTTTGGCAATGCGGTGGAGAACTTCGCCCAGCGGTTCTCCACAGCACAGAAGCAGACCGATGCCATCAAGAACACCCTGCCCCGGTGCACAACTCCTGCCTCCACCCGCCCGCCGGCTGCAGCGCCTCAGTCTGCTTGTCGCCGAGGGCGGCCCAATGCCTCTGCCCCTGCTCAGCAAATGCAGCAGCCTCCAACTAAGCAGCGCCATGGAGCCGGTCCCAGGGCAGCCGGCCCCCGCCAAACCTGGCGGCAAGCTGAAGAGCATGAGGCCCTGAGACGGGCGACCCAGAGATGGAGGGAGCTGCTCTTCGGGAGATGGTGAATGCACAGTGTGGATAATATTTTGTTTAGCTTTTTCCCACCACTGACTTCACAGTAAGTGGTACTCAAAATCTTGAATGCCGTCTCTAAGCAGAGGATGGCCCACTGGATAGTGGATGTCATCACCCTTGCTTATCAGGCACAGGGTGTGCCCTGCCCATTCAGGTTGTGAGCCCACTCTACTAGGAGTGTGGCATCCTCCTGGGTGCTGGCTCGTGGTGCCTCGATGACAGATATTTGTAGAGCTGTGGGCTGGGCAACTCCTAAAAGTTCGCTAGATTCTGTAGCCTTTGTGTGGAGCCGGTATCCTCCTGTGTTCTCACCTTAAACGGGTAGAAGCA
>NW_015514679.1:0-1381 GCF_001515645.1 Sinocyclocheilus grahami | reverse complement strand
CACGAGCCCAAAATTGCCCCCCCACCCCCCCTCCCGCTTCTGCCTCCTCCCCTGCTGTCGTCTGGCAACCCCTCTGCTCACCATCGCCTGATCGCCTGAACCACCTGTTCCGCCGTGGTCCTCTGGCTCCTCTTCGTCACCCTGGCTCTTCGGCTCTCAAGCTTCAAGTTTCGGCTCCTTGGACTCAGACTGCCGTCCTCATCCCGGGTGTCCGTCCTCCTCCCGAGCCTCCTCCCAAGTTCATCTAATCTCTGGAAAGCATTTTTAACAGTTTTGGGCTAGGTATGAATTTTGGTGACAATTACATTTTATCAATGACCCAACATAGAAAAGTGGTTAGAAAAATGAATTGATGGATTTTATTCATATAATTTTATGCATATAATTGTATGCATATTTGCTATGCTTTAAACAATTCTGTTGTGGTTATATTAACTAGTGCCAATTTCAGTGGCAAGGTAGATATTTTATATGATTGTTGTCTTATATCTTGTGACCTAATGCCTGAAAAAACTACAGCTGATGCAGGATAGAACATATGAAGTGTAATTACATTGATACTGAGACATGTGCTACTGGTGTAAAAATATGAAATGCATATTTTCCACATCTTACACACACCTCTTTGCTTTACCCTTGTGTTTAACAGCAGATTGGCTGTAAATCTTTCCATAAAACTGGCACACAGTCAGTGGTGTCATCAGCTATTAGACGCCTTGTGCTGGTCTGATTAAGGAGAAATAGCAGCATTTTAAGTAAATTATACCCATCCCTCCATTTGCAAAGTACTGCAGTAGCATGGCACTAGAATTATAATATTGGAGAGGTGCAACAAACAAACAAACAAAAAAAAGAGAGAGAGGGGGGGAGAGAGAGGGGGGTGTGTGTTTAATCTTTTAGTCTAAATAACTTATTTTGGCAAATGTTGTTCTTCAAAGTTTTATCCAAATACAAAATTGAATCTGTTTTGTCGGAGTAGCAAACTTAAACTTGAAACTTAACTGAGAATAACTTTATTAACTTTATTAACTGAGAATCGTTTCCCCCCCAAAAAAGAGAGAGAGAGAGGGAGAAAGAAACAAAGAAAGAAATAAAAGGAAATAAATAAAACTAGAAGTGTAACTTTATTTTAATTATCTGGTCTGCCCTACTATATCAACAATAAACAATTTAGGCTAATGAGAATTACAAATTGTCTTTTGTCATTATACATTCTTCTAGTCATACCTATTATGATTGTAGTTGTAGCTGCAATATAGCTGGCACGTTTTCATGATAAACAACTGTTTACATATTTATACTTGTATTAATCTATATGTAAATCTCCACTGTTTAGAAATACAATTCTGTCAGAGTGGAATATTTCTAAATCTCAATGAAG
>NW_015514678.1:3464-5784 GCF_001515645.1 Sinocyclocheilus grahami | reverse complement strand
TGAAACTGTGGTCCTTGGTGATTCATAAAATGCAAGTCAATGGCTTCACTTTAACAGTAAAAAAAAAGCACATCGGGCAACACAAAATTAATATCCATGACTCCTGATGATATATTGAGCTCTTATGAAGTGAAACGATCAGCCTGTGCAAGAAACATAACATTATTTACATCATTATTACCTGTAACCCAGAGCCTCAGACAAATGGTTTAAGGTGATGTATGGTTCACAAACTAATCATTCTTTTGAACCGGCTCTTTTTAGTGATCTTGATGAACTACTTCACCAAGCCAGACTGAACCATCTTAATCAAAACTCACTTTTAGACTCGTCTCCGACTCGGAATGAGCCAAAACACCAGTCTATCTGATCCTATGATGCTGGTTTTTGCAAACTGGTGAATTGTAATTGAAACGCACTGTCCAAAAGAATCAGTTCACGGAAAAGAATCAGATTGCCTGTTTCCCCGAGGCTCTGGATTACAGGTAATAATGATGCAAATAATGTTCAGATTCTTGCACAGACCTCAATATATCGTCAGGAGCCACTCATTTTAGCCTGATTAATTTAGTTTTGCCTGATTTTTATTATTTATGTTTTTTTACTCTTAATGTGCTGGTAGCCATTGACTTTTATGATTTTTATGACATTTTGTGATTTACCAAAGAACATGGTTTTAGCTAAAAATCTTCTTTACTATTCAACTTAAGAAGAAAAATTACCCCAAATATTTTTCCTTTTTTGTGTAAACTATCCCTTTAATAAAACGAGCTGTGCTCAGAATAGCATACTATCTTTCTACTCATGCATTGCATATAACCATTACTGCAGTATGCAAAGTGTATGAAGTATGCAAATACTGTATGCATGTAATGCCCAGATGGCTTTAAATGTATGTTTGGTGCAAATAGTAGCACAGAAATTGCATGCTTTACCTTTTAAAATGCGTTTTCAAATACTTTTTGAGTTTAAATAGTATATACACGTTTAAATTAGGCTAATTATACGGCATCCTCCATGCCTGACCTTCCCCGTCAAATCATAAAAATGCTTGTAAACACCAGAGATTTTTAGGAATGCATGAAAAATGTATGTATTTATTCCAATAAAACAGCACCGGAGTGTAAAAAAAATAATATAATTCCTGCAAATAAGAAAAAAACAACCGTTAGCAAACTTTTATTTATTTTTTACACTGTGCAGGTTCAATATTTCTGCTCACAAAGCCACAGGAAATACAAGAAAAATCACATTTGTAACAGACAATATGTTCCCTAACTACTGAACATAAAAACCTAATGAGCAAAGAGAAATAACTTGGACGGCTTACAAACAAATGCGCACCAATGCATTTCTGCTTCGCCTTAAAATGCTTACCATTAATAGCTCCCGAATGCAGCCATTAGCAGGCGACAGTACAGACGTCGCTGCTCATGAAAAGCCCATTAGGCGTCAATGTGCTGCAAAATAGCTCCAGTAGCTCTACTGAGACTCCAGTGCAGAGTTTGAGAGCATCAGAGACTCTTCTCTAACGAGCTGCCGCATGCAGACATTCACATGCAACACACACACAGCGACCCCAAGAAGTTTGCATGCATTAAAGTCACACTTAGAGACGTCTGAATGTCACTGCATTGCATTAGAAAGCGTGTACGGCTTAATTGTTCCAGTTCTTCTTTGGGTCACTGTATATGAGGGCATTTGTTGTTATTTTTATGGCCAATTCTGACCGGTGACAATTTTATGCTTTAAGCTTTTCATAGTTAAATAAACTCTAAAGCTACATTGAAATGAGAACTATAGCGGTCTGAATCAATGCAAAGTTTTGAGTAAATTCTATTGTCTGTTTGAATTAATTGGTTGAAATGGACATAAATGAATCATTCCCGTTTAAGTTCTGAATAAATGCATTGTTCAAATGTTGAAGTCACTCAATTAAACCGATGAATTGAACTGATTCACGTGAAGGAATCATTCAAGTTAAAGTTTTCAATCAGTGCACTGTTTAAGTTTTGATTCAATTCTATTGTCAGGGTTTGAATTCACTGCTTGAAATGGAACTAATTCACATAAATTAATGATTCAAGTTTAAGTTTTGAATCAGTTCATTGTTCAAGTTTTGAATTAATTCTATTGTCAGGGTTTGAATGTAGCTTTAGTATTTAGCTAAATTGATGTAAATATTTTTTTTCCACAGAATAAAGTCAGTCATACTGGATTAAAATGCGGAGTTTAATACATACAGTAAAATATTATCTGCTATTTAAGCTTCTTATTATTCTTATGAGACTAAAATTTCTGAACGCTACTCCTCCTAGAG
>NW_015514678.1:3189-3453 GCF_001515645.1 Sinocyclocheilus grahami | reverse complement strand
TGAGCCAAGACTATTCAAACTACAACTGTCAAAATTCAAATCTAAGATGAATTAGACACAATCTGACTTCCCTTCTATGTACTATTTCTAATCCATTCAAAGTCATCTAATACTTCTAATCTATCTATCTATCCTAACGATATGTTAATCATGCTAGAAACTTACTAACAACATGCTAGTAGCATGCTAATCATGCTAACAAAATGCTAATCATGTTAAAAACATGCTAGCGACATGCTAGTAACTTGCTAATCATGCTAACGA
>NW_015514678.1:0-1143 GCF_001515645.1 Sinocyclocheilus grahami | reverse complement strand
ACAATCTGTATTGTATAAAGCGCTATAGAAATAAAGGTGACTTAAACAAAATAGCATCATGGTAACAAACATGACACTAAAATAATGCAATAAACATTGTATAAACAACAAACAATAATGCATGAAAACCTAATGCACATAACTAAATAGAAACTACGAAACACCATCAAAAGTGGCTCACCTAGAATTAGGATTATCAATTTACATTTTTTCACTGTAAATTATAAGACACCTTCACTATAAAATTACATGAACTGTCCCATTAATTACAGTTTTTCACTTTTTTTTTTTATAATCGCTTGTTAGTGTAGAAACAGCAAATCTTAAAAATACTATTATCAACAAACTATAATATTGGATGCTAATCTCACATGCTACACAGGACTAATAATACAGATTCAGTCTTCTTAATGAGAGCTGATTTGACCAGCAGTGGCTTTAACAACAGTAACGTTTCTGAAGACAGAAGCATTGTTCAGATTAAGTGCACTTACAGCAAGTGCATGAATGGAAGCAAATGAAAAAAGGGTCAGACAATCAGTGCCATATACTGTATATAAAGACACAGATAGTAGGCACATCCTCAGTGGAAGAAGGGTTTATATCTCACATACAGTCCTGTATGGTTCAGCTCGTGTTTTTCCTCATTTCTGGTTACCTTGGGAACACAGACGCCCACTCACTCACTGCTGCAAGGCATTATGGTCTCGCTTCACATCAGCAGGGATGTGGGTATGATCGTGCACACCCTCCCTCACTCACTCATTCATTATATTGTTAATAAATATAATAATTTTGAAAATAATTAAATTTATTTTTATGAATGAATCTATATTTATGGATTTATTTGTACATACATAAATCCATATCACTGAAATCTATTTTGCGTGGAAATTTTTTTGTTGTTGCTTTTTTCACAAATATCACAAAGAAACTATGTAACACATTGAATTAAATGTGAAACAAATACATATATACACAGATATACATAGATAGATCGATGGATAGAAAGACGGACAGACGGATAGACAGGCAGACAGACAGACGGATAGACAGACAGACAGATGGACAGACAGACAGACAGACGGATAGACGGACAGACAGACAGAGACAGACAGACAGACGGATAGACAGACAGACAGA
>NW_015514677.1:5136-5785 GCF_001515645.1 Sinocyclocheilus grahami | reverse complement strand
TTTTTTTTTAATTTAAGAAAAAATTTAGTTTTGTGAAAAAACATACATAGGCAAAAATGACACTAAAAACTATACAGTACAAAATGTTTAACCCTTTCAAACATAAATTCAGTCAAAACTAAACTTGATTGATAGAATGCATTTACAAAATACCTCCTATATCTCTGCTTTATGATTAAAAAGGACTTGCTCTGTAGTCTGTTCATTCTTCATCTAATAATTAATGCAATGCAAATGCTACCATTTAGGTGCTTAGCCTTGTATAGTGCATTTGTTGGTGAACACAATGTTGAGGCATTTTTGCACTGATCAGCCAGAAGAAATCACCCCAGTAAATGCATAGTAACATGTTAATATTCTGTAAAAACATTGCTGTATTTTATGCTATATTGCTTACTGCTGTTTTCAATTCAAATTGTGCAGATCTTTAAAGGCTTAGTCCCAAATGGTGTCTTGAGGACTCATTAAGACTTTGCTTGCATGCCTCTATTAAAGTCCACAAGGACTTTTTGCAGCAACATTTGTACATTTCGAATGAGCCACAACAAAATGTGTCACCAGGTCAATGATTCCACATCATCTTGACAGGCCATATTAGAACTGAAAGTACGGTGACCGAGAAGTGCAGAACAAATCACAATTCTGAAAA
>NW_015514677.1:2182-3308 GCF_001515645.1 Sinocyclocheilus grahami | reverse complement strand
TGAAATAAAAATGATTCTGGTTTCTATTAACAATTATTTTTATACTTATATATTGTCTGTAATTTGACATGACAAAAGTAGCAGCCAATCAGAGTGAATTAACCAACCGATTCAAAACAATAACTCATTTCAGACTAATTTGTTTTGACCAATGCATTAAAAAGAATTGGCTCATATGAGTCATTTGTTCATGAATCGGACTATACAACAATTTTGTTTGGTAATATTAAATTTAAAGTACTCATTTATTATAAACAAAAGTTGCAGCGGATCAGAGAGTGAATTGGCCAACCTATTCAAATCAATATCTCAGGAGTTTGAGATTAATTTGTGAGTGCTTTGAATTTGTGAGTGCTAATGCATTAAAAAGAATCGGCTCATATGTGTCATCTGTTTGTGAATCGGACTGCACAGTCTTAAAAACTAAATAAATTACCTCTTATAAACAAAACAATTAACTGTTCTATTTCTGAATTTCAATTAAAATTATTACATTAACAATTCTTAAATACTTTTGAGAAAGCAAAAATTGTTGGTCCTGAATATATACTAAACAACAATGACTTTTGTCAAATATATATAAAAAAAAAAAGTGTGTTCTTTACATGATAAAGTACCAGTGAATCACAGAGTGAATTAACCAACCGATTCAAATCACTATGTGAATCACTATGTAACTTGTGAGTGTTTTGACCAGTGCATTAAAGGGATAGTTCACCCAAAAATGAAAATTATGTTTTACTCATCCTCAAGGCGTCAAGGCATATATGACTTTCTTCTTTCAGACAAATCCAATTGAAGTTACATTAAGAAATATCCTGGCTCTTCCAAGAAAATTTTTCTTACAAAAACGCATCGATTCACTTCAGGAGGCCTTTATTCTCCCCCCGGAGCCGTGTGAGGCACTGTTTATTATGGATGGATGCGCTTTTATTGGGCTTCTTTTGGACTGTTGAAAAAAAACACCCACCCACTGCCATTACAACGATTGTATTCGTCTGAAAGAAGAAAGTCACATACACCCATAAGCACCTAGGATGCCTTGAGGGTGAGTAAATTTTCATTTTTGGGTGAACTATCCCTTTAAAGGAACATTCCACTATTTTTGAAAATAGGCTCATTTTCC
>NW_015514677.1:0-1634 GCF_001515645.1 Sinocyclocheilus grahami | reverse complement strand
AAATGAGCCTATTTTCAAAAATAGTGGAGTGTTCCTTTAAAAGTACTTGGCTCATATGAGTCATTTGCTCATGAATCGGACTAAACAACCTCAAGGACCTAATGAGCCTAATTCCCAACACCAAAACTAATAAATCCCCTCTCATAACCTCTCACCGGTTTCTGATCTTCATCCTCTGATGACTCTGTCCCCTCATCCTCCTCCTCCTCCTCCTCCTCCTCCTCCTCAGGGAATTCCACGTCTGACTCTCCTGGCGCAATGGGCACACAAATGGTGAGGTTGGGATTGGTTATGTAACTGTCCTCTCCTTCTGGAGTAATGTACTTCCCTCCATGCCGCTCTAAACTTCCCACGCCGCCGTTGCACTCAGTGTGGTTCTCTTTCAGTGACGCCTGCACCTCTTTGGCCTTCTGTCTGTGCCGTGCCAGGTTCCCGTTGAAGAGATCTTTGATGGCGTCCAGCAGCCAAGTGAAACCGAAGTGGATTCGACTGATGGCTATCTGAAGGTTGTTCAGTTCTCCGTCATCGTCGGGTGCTGACAGGTTATCAGAGCTGAAGGAGCTCAACAACAGCGCCAGAAACAGATTCAACAGCTAGAGAGAAACCAAGAATACAGATCTGTAAGCAAATGATATGATTTGGATACACTAGATTTGGAAATGTTTTGATGAACAGTGGTACATTTACTGAAATGGTGTTTACTAAATCTTTATATCCGAGTCCGACTAGGATATTATAAGCGAAGCAACAAATTTTTGGTTGATCTAAAAACCTTCAGTTACATCAACAGCAGTCTGTGTTTCTGGGAACAACAGTTTTTATAAGATAAGCCCTTGTTCAACTGCAGGAATTTCAAACCATTTATTAAAAAAAAGTCCCATGTTCATCATAACAGGCTTTTTTCTTGCAGTCTATTATAAGAGCCACTTTGTGGGTTGTCATGGAAACCTGATTAGTTGCACTCTTACCTTTAATCACACTAGACAGCAAAGATAATCCCAAACTGACTTGTGCCAAGAAAGAAGGAGATGGACTGTGTTACAGAGGGTTTGACATGGAAGGCCCACAGGAAGTCAAGTGATAACAGTCAGATTCCTGTTAAGCTTGATAGAAGTGGTCACTATGAGCTAGTGTTTACAAAATATGTAAAAACTATAGGCCTAACCTAATGTAATAAAATTAATATGTTTAATACTAATCAATATCTGTTTGACATAAAGTCAGAATCTAAAATGTATACATCAATTTTACCGTTGTTGAAGTCATCGAACTTGCATCTGATTGGTGTAATCGTTGTAAGATTCGATGCTTCTAAGATTTAAATTGCGTGTTAAAATAGCGTAGACAGGACACAAATCGCATCCTTTCAATAGGGTAACTAACCAAAACTAAACAAATTGATAGTGAAAATATTTATAACCTTTTTACTATAAAAAACCATTTAAGTGCTCAAAATCTGTGTGGCACAAACTCAACCCGCATTTCTCACACAGAATGAACCAACTGCGCGATTCCCTCTACGCATTTAAAGTTCGTTACTGGTAAAATCTCCCCACAAAACCACAAAAATAAATGAGTAGATTAATCATAACGGAACATTGCACACGGTAGGTGATTCGAAGTCCGACAGTAAT
>NW_015514676.1:3733-5786 GCF_001515645.1 Sinocyclocheilus grahami | reverse complement strand
GGGGGGGGGGGGGTACAGAGGGGAAATGAGGAGGAGGAAAAGAAAAGGCTGTTATATTCCTCCGTTTCTTGTCTTTGCCGTGCAAGTCTCTCCATCATGATCAATGGTGTTTCCTTCAGCCCTGATAGTTTGCTAAAATGGTTCCAGCAAAGCTCATTATATTAATTAACTTTTTAATTATTTGTCTCATTTGAGAGGGATGACATCCATTAGCAGCTGTGATTACCTACATTTACTAAATCTAGCCTGCTATTATAGCTCACGACACTTTCTGCTCCTGTAGACTCACTTTCTCTAAATTTAAAACGAGCAATTTCATTCCATTTATATTTACTATTTTATTAAGTCTTTTTCTATTAGTAAAATTTAGCTTTTTCAGGATTTTTTTATTTTTTATGAACTTTTGCTCAATTATGGCAAAAATCTTAATCAATTATTTTTGGTCAGTATTCTAATGGCGATCATTTAACACAATTAGGACTACACAATATTACCAACTTTTATATGAGTATTTTAGTGATATATCATAAAGTACATTTTTGCTATGATATCAAAATTTCAGATGTGAAATTTCACAATTCTCGACACCAATTTCGATACCACTAATACTAAGCTAACTAATGTAATTGGGGAGGAAAGTCCTTGTTTAGTTAATCTTTGTTTAATTTTGCATTTCTGCTATACGAACAGCTACAAATGGTATTGTGAAAGATAATGGGTCTCATTCAATAGTAACTTTTGTGGATTATTCATATTTATATGAACAGGGGAGATTCTCACAAAAATATTATGATATTAAAATTTTCTCAACCTCTACCTTTCCTTTACAGTCTTTTGTCACTCTGTTTTACTTTCTTCTTTTTTTTTAAATGAATTTAGAAAATTTAGTACAAAATGTATTGATTAATTGTGATTTGTTTGTGAAAACCTTTGTACGCAAAGGTTAGTGAATGAGACCCAGTGATTTTAAATATTCTCTCATTTTTAAAAAAAAATTAGAACTATTTTCCTTTTGATCCAAGGAAAACAAGATAGAAAAATAATAATCCATGACCTCTTTCGACTTCCATATGTTTTGAAATGTGCTTTTTATACATTTAAAAAAAAAAATTAAGTCCAGTTTCGTAGTTTTTTTTGGGCAAACTAATTTTGTCAGAAAAAGAAGATTTTGTCAATCCTTTTTTTCCAGTTTGAGGAAGACCGTATATACAGGCACTTGGAACCTGCCTTGGCTTTCCAGCTGGAGCTCAACCGCATGCGTAACTTTGCACTGACGGCCATCCCCTGTGCCAATCATAAGATGCACCTGTACTTGGGAGCTGCCCGCGTGGAAGTGGGCACCGAGGTCACAGATTACCGCTTCTTTGTGCGGGCCATCATCCGCCACTCGGACTTGGTCACCAAGGTAGGAGCATCTCTGTGATCTGTGTTTGCATCCATAAACCTGGTTGGTTGTGTGACACTCTATGGTTCCCTGTTGTGAAGGAAGCATCGTTTGAGTACCTGCACAACGAGGCAGAACGTTTGCTGCTGGAGGCCATGGATGAGCTGGAAGTGGCCTTCAACAACACCACAGTGCGCACCGACTGCAATCACATCTTCCTCAATTTCGTCCCAACCGTCATCATGGACCCCTCTAAGGTTTTAATGAGTTTCAAAGGATTGTTGTTTTAGGAAGATATATATCTGCATGCGTTTTGAGCTCTTGTGTTCTTATTAGATTGAGGAATCTGTGCGCTCCATGGTCATGCGCTATGGCAGTCGTCTGTGGAAGCTCCGCGTGCTTCAAGCTGAGCTCAAGATCAACATCCGACTGACACCCACTGGCAAACAGATCCCCATCCGTCTCTTCCTGACCAATGAGAGTGGCTACTACCTGGACATCAGCCTGTACAAGGAGGTCACAGACTCCCGTACAGGACAGGTGGGGCACAAAGACCGACAGGTGGGGCTCACGTGTCTCTCATTAACACAAACACATATATACTCAGACAGCTAAAACTGAACAACAGTACTATGCCTTTGTCATCCCTCATTGTTTGTTAATAATTGT
>NW_015514676.1:2408-3570 GCF_001515645.1 Sinocyclocheilus grahami | reverse complement strand
ACAGTACTATGCCTTTGTCATCCCTCATTGTTTGTTAATAATTGTAAATGTTCTGTCAGTAGTAAACACACTATCAGTAAAAAGTTTAGACACACATTCTTTACTTTTCTTTATTATGACTATTCTTCACATTTAAAAAAAAATATGATATTACTAATAATGAATAATAAGCAGTATCACATTGCATCTATTTTATTTATATTTATCATGGGAAAAATTAATTGAGTCATGTGTGTCCAAACATATAAATGGTACTGTGCGTTGCACTAAGGCAGCAGTTGCACATTTTCAGTTTCATTTTTTCAAATGTTGGTTTTCAGTGATTTGTCACTGTGCTAATTTCACCATTTAATTTCATTTGTCAGTGATGTGCTGACTTTTTCTGTCTCAAAATAAAAATGCTATTTCATGGAGTTAAATAGAATTGATAGTTTTTTAAATGTTTGCAAAATCATCTTTTGTCATTGTGACTGTCAGAGTTATGTGTTTGTATCATTGTTGCCAGCTGTTATATGTTTGTCTAGACGTGGGGAAAATTATAGATTTATTTATGGTTATTTGTATTTCTTTACCTTTACCAATGACTGGCTGACTCTCTTTTGTCCTCTGTCTCTCTGTCATCAGATCATGTTCCAGGCCTATGGAGATAAGCAGGGTCCTCTTCATGGCATGCTCATCAACACACCCTACGTCACTAAAGACCTCCTGCAGTCCAAACGCTTCCAGGCCCAGAGCCTCGGTACCACCTATGTCTATGACTTTCCAGAGATGTTCCGTCAGGTATCTCTAAAGACTAGTCTAGTAATGGCAAACCTTTACACATTTTAAGATTTAATTTTATTTCAATATATATTCACCATTCAAATGTTTAAGGTCAGTAAAAAAAAAAAATGTTAAGGAAGGAAAACTTTTATTCAGCAAGGACGTGTTACATTGAGCAAAATTGGCAATAAAGACATTTTTTAATGTTGCAAAAGATATATATTTATATGTTCTATGTTCTTTTGCACTTTCTCTTCATCAAACAATCCTGAAAAAAATATATCATGGTTTTCCAGAAAAAGTACTGTTTTCGTAATTGATAATGATATTAAATATTACTTGAGTGGTTATCATTTCATCATATTAGAATGATTTCTGAAGCATCATGTGACACTGAAGA
>NW_015514676.1:0-1118 GCF_001515645.1 Sinocyclocheilus grahami | reverse complement strand
AGATGGCGCGGGAAAGCGGCATTCCACGAATCTATATCGCTGCCAACAGCGGGGCCCGGATTGGCCTGGCTGAGGAGATCAGACACATGTTCCACGTGGCCTGGCAGGATCCAACAGACCCATACAAGGTTTGCAGTGGCTCCAGGGGAAGAGATCGGTGATCATTGATGTAGTGTTATCTTCAAGATGAGTGTCGTAATCACTGTGTTTTCCTGCTGATTGGTAGGGCTTTAAGTACCTGTACCTCACACCTCAGGACTATAAGAAGGTGTCTGCTCTGAACTCAGTCTACTGTGAACATGTGGAAGATGAGGGTCAATCCAGGTGACTTGCGTATTATCCCACACTCAGATTTTTAGCTCAAAAATTAGTAAGCTGGTAGGGGGTCATTGATAAATTTTGTTCTTATTATTTTATTTTCCCTTTTTCACTAATTGTGAAAAAATTGGTTTTCTTCACCAAAAGTAGTTTTACATGACCAGTTACCACCCTGTCTCTCATTATCTTGAAAGGATAACTACTGAAAGGATCAGTAGTTCTAAACAAATTGTAAAAATATTAAATTCTTCTGGTGTTTGTAAATAGGTTTCTGTCCAACTTCCTCATCATTAATAGGGATTGTTAATGCTTTTATATCTGGTATAAGAACAAGGGGGTTTTGCAGCTTAGTTTCAGTAAGTGGTTGGACTGGGAGATTTGAGTTCTGGAGATTTACATTTAACTTTTTTATTCAAAAGATCATCAGGAATTTTTTGCTGTCATTGATTAGGGTCATTTTTTTTGTTGTTCTACTGTAATGTAAATTCTCCTCTAATGGAACATTCATGTCTTTGCAGGTATAAGATCACTGATATCATTGGTAAAGAGGAGGGGTTGGGTGTGGAGAACTTGAGAGGTTCTGGCATGATCGCAGGTGAATCTTCACTGGCATATGAGGATATCATCACCATGAACCTAGTACGCTGACAGAACACACACACACTTGTTACAAACTATGGCAAAGATTTGCCAAAACATTTGGAAAAGTTACACTCTGGTATATTCATAAGAACTCATAAGCAATACATTTAGTAAAGCTCTACCTTTCCAATTAAGATTAAGGTCTTTCAAAAAAAAAA
>NW_015514675.1:3767-5788 GCF_001515645.1 Sinocyclocheilus grahami | reverse complement strand
TTTATGTCAATCTTTGAAGAATTTACTAGCAATTGTTTTGTGAAAACTGTTTCAACAGCAAATGAGTGTCCTATTAGTTTGTTTTTATATAATTGCTATGGGAGTCTGTTTTCACCATGGAATAAAACATTTAAAAAGATAATAGTGACTTTTTATCTCACAATTTAGACTTTTTTTTTGAGAAAATGTCAGAATTGTGAGATATAAACTCAAAATTGCTAACTTTTTTCTCGCAGGTCCAAGTTTATATCTCACAATTTTTTTCTCTCTCTGAATTCTGAGTTTACATCTTGCAATTCTGTTATTTTGTATTTTGCCATGGAATAAAAAAGAAAAAAAGGACATTGTGATTCTTTATCTCACAATTCTGTTTCAATTTTTTGTTTCTCACAAAAAACTAAAAGTTCCAATTACCTTTTTTTAAATCCTGTAGCAGAAACAAGCTTCTATAAATTGCATTTGAATACACTTTTAAAAATGTGATGATCAATAAGTCTTGGCAACATTTGTCAATTTCAACTTAATTTTTTTAGTTATACAAGATCCAACTACGCAAGTTTTTCAAAATGAGTTAAAATAACTTGTACAGCCAATTTGATTGTATTTAAAAATTGAAGGCAGCAAGGCTAAACTATACATTGCTTTCAAAGTATATTACTAGTCTTTTATGCTTAAGTAGAAAGAACGACTCCACCAGATCATCATTTGGGATTCAATTAGAAGTACCTGGGGTGTATTCAGAACATGGAAAATCAGCTTTCTCTTACTATGTTCCTTGGTTGTGGAACGATTTTCAAATTATTACTCCATTAGAAGCAATTCCTTCTTTGAATATTTGTAAAAAATTCATTGCAGCATGTAATGAATGAACCTTGTTGTGGTTTTAATTAAGCTGTTGATTTATGATTACTGTTTTGCTTTGGTCGTATATAATTTTGTTTTGTGTCTTGTATATGTTACTTTTTTAAATTTATGTGAAACTTCTGTACGGTCATCTTGACCAAGACTTCCTGGAAGAAGAGATTTCATTCAATCACAATGGGACCTTCCTGGAAAAATAAAGGATAAATGATGGACAAATGTTTAAATGTTGTCTGAGAGGCTCAATGTTTACACTTTTGGGAGAAATAACCCCATGAATGGCTGTATTTTGACATAAAAATCTTTGTGTGTTAATAAAGTGACTGATGTTCTTTTCTCAATGGCAGCCTGTGATCAGCTGGCTCTCGGTGTGGCCGCCGTGTTCGGCCCGTCCCACAGTTCTTCAGTGAGTGCAGTCCAGTCCATCTGCAATGCTCTGGAGGTTCCTCACATCCAGACCCGCTGGAAACACCCATCTGTGGACAACAAGGACAGTTTCTACATCAACCTGTACCCAGATTACGCCTCCATCAGCCGCGCCGTGCTCGACATCGTGCAGTTCTACAAATGGAAAGCAGTGACGGTGGTGTACGAGGACGCAACAGGTGGGATGGATGATTTTTATTGCTCAGAAATTTCTCATTCATTGCTTAGGAATGTGGCGTTCTCAGATATAACTCAAGTATCAACTTTGGCGCGTATGCTTCTTCTAAAAAAATTAATGTGTGATATAAAACAGACACAAATGAGACAGTTATTGGCATGAGATGGAACAAAGGAAACACACACACATATGTAATGGCCTCATACAGCAGTGATATAATTAAATAGAATTATATGGAACTTTTCCAAGTGTGCAGGAATTAGATGCATTTATCATCATCATAATATTGTGTATAAAACCATAATTATCAACCGTCCCGTGAGTGTCTGATGGTTGTTAGGATCTCAGTGCTTTATGAAAAATGTCCATAATTCACATTTCTGATCTGAATTTGAAATTTTTGTGAAAAATGGTGCAGTAAATATTGACTTCGAGATCATATCCGGGATAATTTGACTTTTCTTCATTATTAAAAAGATTAGGGTATGATTAACTGTGTGTAATTTGTCAGGGCTGAAAAATATTAAAAACACCCCAAAACAGCAAGATTTCTGTT
>NW_015514675.1:2186-3147 GCF_001515645.1 Sinocyclocheilus grahami | reverse complement strand
TGTGAAACCTTTCTAAGATTATACATGTCTTAACTGTCACATTTGCTAAATAAAAGCCTTTTGAATTGAAGTGTGTTTCTATAATCTTTGCTGATTTTGTCTATGTAATATTTTTAGGGCTAATTCGTCTTCAGGAGTTGATCAAGGCTCCGTCACGCTACAGCATCAAGATCAAAATCCGACAGTTACCGATGGGAAGTAAAGATGCTCGGCCACTTCTTAAAGAAATGAAGAAGGGGAAAGAGTTTTGTGTCATCTTTGACTGCTCATACCAGACTGCTGCAGACGTCCTCAAACAGGTAACACACCAGGACCGAACTTAATTGAGATTCCCTTTTAAATTCGAATTTAGTTTTGAGGTACCAAACAGGATGCAGATTTCAAATTTGAATGTTTGAACGCAATTTGAATTTTTAATATGACTAATTTTGGACTGGAAAAGCAAAGATTGTAAAGACAAGCCTTGTTTGTAAGTTCTAAAAAAAAGTTTAAAGTAAAATTTTATAGGCGCAAGACCTGTGTTGATTCTGATATTGTGAGATATTGTTACATTATTCAATGATGTCTGATGTCATGCACTGACTTCATCAAATCCTATTTATTGTGTTACAGCAATAAAAAATACTACTAATCCCTAAACTAAATCCCCATCAGTTGTGATGCATTTGATTGTGCCATTTTGTTTTTAAAAACATTTCTTGACATATTTTGTAAAGGATACAGATATGCTTTATTTCAGTGTTTTGATTTCAGGTCTCTAGATATTTAACGCATGCTTCCTGTTACAGTAGATCCTTTACTCAACCTAACATTGGGAATGAGGAAAAGAATAATCACAAATGATGTGAAAGGCAGTGAAAATTAAATCTGTGGGTTATTTGTTCATAATATGAGTGATGTAATATCTGTTTGAATGGAGGATGCTGGTGCAGATGGAGGTTTAACTTCTCTCTCTCTCTCT
>NW_015514675.1:0-278 GCF_001515645.1 Sinocyclocheilus grahami | reverse complement strand
CAATTGGTGGCTGACTAAATACTTCTTTTCCCCACTGTATATGAGTTTACCTTTCACAAGACAAATAAAAGATTTTTTTGAAAAAAGTCCCGAGGTGGTATTTGCTGAGGTATTTTATGTCATAGAATAAAACTTGAAAATATCTTGAGCTTGTGTTCACCACAGACCTTATTTTAGGCATTTACCAGAATCTCATTGACTTTAGGATGTTAAAAGCATAACTCCTAAAATCCCGTTTCTGGGTTTAGGCCTACAAAAATAAGTAATCCTTACCGCGC
>NW_015514674.1:4419-5788 GCF_001515645.1 Sinocyclocheilus grahami | reverse complement strand
GGATGCTGAGAAAGTGCACTTTCTTGATGCCCCCATCAAGGTGGCCTTTTCGGTGACACTGTTAAGAACTTAGCTCAGTAGTTCGCAGCAGTAAAGAAGCAGATGGAGGTAATTAAACACAAAGGTTTAATGCAAAGTTTGCACCGGCTCCACCACCTGGGCCGGCAGTCCAACCCTCACTGAGGTATTTTCATAAGGTGGCACCCACTGCTCATCTACAGGCTACTAAGTACCCTTGAAAGGCTTCAAAACAGTCCTGAGACAGGCGACCCAGGGAATGAGGATTGGGGATGGGACTCAATCCCGGTGGAGGGACAGGGGATGAATGTTTTGGGGTTTTTTTTCTTTTGGGTCTGGACTCTGTAAGGTCAATAGCCCTTCAATGGACAACAAAAGCAGCTTCCTCTTTCCCTGGATCAATTTCAAACATTTGATGTCAATGGTCCTCTTCATTTGATGATCATGCATCAAACACTTACAGCAAAACCTCAGTGGCTGCAAACGTTTCACCTTCCCTTGTTCTACTGCGTCAGGCCTACAAGCTGCAAAGAAGCACATTTGATGGATGCCTCTGATACAGAGCTTGGGCATTTCCAACCTGTCACGACGGCTCATCAGAACTGTCGGGCTCGTCTATGCAATCCAGTTCTTCAGGCACCCACTCAGGTACAGTGGTGTTCTTTTCATTTCAGTTTGAGGCAAGAATGCTGCTGTCCTTTGGGTGGAAATATCACAGTTTTCCTAACAAATGACGTGATAGAGCCTGTCTCTCTATCCAAGATGAATAAAGGGTTCTACAGCCCTTACTTCATCATACCCAAGAATGGGCAATGGGATAAGAAGGGTTCTCCGAATCTTAGACCAGCAAGTACTCAATCAGGCCTTGTACAAGCTGATGATGACTGGTTTGCGACGATAGACCTGAAGGACGTCTACTTCATTGTCTCAATTCTTCCATGGCAAAGGCTGTTCCTATGGTTTGCCTTCAAGGGACAGGCATACCAGTACAAGGTTCTCCCTCTCGTGTTGTCCCTGTCTCCTAGCATCTTTTCAAAAGTCACAGAGGCTACCATTGCATGCCATTGTTAAGGGAAGTGTGCATTTGCATCGTCAACTGTCTATCGTCAACTTACTGAAGTCACTGTGAGCCACTCACATCCCAGGCAAACCCAAAGCAGACTCGCTCTCATGACAGGTTACACTCTCCGGAGAGAGGAGACTCTATTTCCAAGTGGTCCAGCTGATTTAGAGTTGATTGAGCTAGGCACAGACAGATTTATTATCCTCCCATTGTTCTCTGTGCCACTTGATTGGCTCTATGACTCTTTCTCTCCTCTCCACCTGTAGCTGGTGTGTGGTGAGCACACTG
>NW_015514674.1:0-315 GCF_001515645.1 Sinocyclocheilus grahami | reverse complement strand
CTCAGCAAACAATTATGTCTTAACAAGTAATCAAAATTCTCTAAATTTCCACCATGATCTTAAATTTTGCCATATTATTTTTTTGTTTCCATATTGGGATATAATCTCTGCCAGTAGTCTTCTGCTCTTGGTTTAATGAAAACATATTTACATAAACAATAATAAAAACACCTTGAGTTTAGATCATTAAAAGCATGTTGTTTATTATTTGTTTTAACACTAACCACCATTTTTTCATTTATTATATTTTCTTTTACTTTCTTCTTCATAATTTTCTTCAATTGCATCACTTATCACTTGTATCGGTAAAAAAAA
>NW_015514673.1:4538-5789 GCF_001515645.1 Sinocyclocheilus grahami | reverse complement strand
TATGATCACGCCTTTAAATAAAAGCTTTGCAGATGGATCCGAACGTCTCTTGTCTCGTCGGCTCCGTTACAGAATACTCGGCCACGCTAGGATCCAGCGCCTTTTCAAGTGGACATTGGCCAGATATGGACATTGCAAGACTGTTATTAGCCCTCAAACAGGGCACACGATCGCTCGAGGACTATATTCAAGAGTATCTGAACTTTACTTATTTTTCTGATCTGCCGGACTCTGTACCCATAGACTTCTTTTGTGAGGGCATTAATCAGCCGCTCAAATCACGTTTAATCCATGAAGGTCCCCGCTCATCTCTCAGTCAGTTTATGGACTATGCTTTGTTGACTGTTGGTTCAACGTTCACTGTGGGTGTCGTGGAGGAACGCAACCCCGCATTCACTTGTGTAATGGCGGCCACACTAGAGCACGCTCACAAGATGGCGGACACAACAGTGCCCCATTATGTCACAGCTGCCCATCCTGAATCAAGTCAAGTCACGGCTGATTTTCCTGAGTCAACTCAAGTCACCGTTGATTGTCATGAGTCAAGTCATGTCACCGTTGATCTTCATGAGTCAAGTCAAGTCACCGCTGATCTTCATGAGTCAAGTCAAGTCACCGCTGATCTTCATGAGTCAAGTCAAGTCACCGCTGATCTTCATGAGTCAAGTCAAGTCACCGCTGATCTTCATGAGTCAAGTCAAGTCACCGCTGATCTTCATGAGTCAAGTCAAGTCACCGCTGATCTTCATGAGTCAAGTCAAGTCACCGCTGATCTTCATGAGTCAAGTCAAGTCACCGCTGATCTTCATGAGTCAAGTCAAGTCACCGCTGATCTTCATGAGTCAAGTCAAGTCACCGCTGATCTTCATGAGTCAAGTCAAGTCACCGCTGATCTTCATGAGTCAAGTCAAGTCACCGCTGATCTTCATGAGTCAAGTCAAGTCACCGCTGATCTTCATGAGTCAAGTCAAGTCACCGCTGATCTTCATGAGTCAAGTCAAGTCACCGCTGATCTTCATGAGTCAAGTCAAGTCACCGCTGATCTTCATGAGTCAAGTCAAGTCACCGCTGATCTTCATGAGTCAAGTCAAGTCACCGCTGATCTTCATGAGTCAAGTCAAGTCACCGCTGATCTTCATGAGTCAAGTCATGTCACCGTTGATCTTCATGAGTCTAGTCAAGTCACCGTTGATCTTCATGAGTCTCGTCAAGTCACGGTTGATCGTCATGAGTCAAGTCAAGTCACAGTTG
>NW_015514673.1:1331-3789 GCF_001515645.1 Sinocyclocheilus grahami | reverse complement strand
CTATGGAGGCCGCCTGTGAACTCTTTGCCTGTTCTGTTCTGGCCAAGGAGACTGTCTGTGAACTCTCTACCCGTCCTGTCACGGCTATGGAGGCCGTCTGTGAATTCTCGTCCTGCCCTGTCATGGCTATGGAGGCCGTCTGTGAACTCTTTGCCTGTTCTGTTCCGGCCAAGGAGGCCGTCTGTGAACTCTCTGTCCGTCCTGTCATGGCTATGGAGGCCGTCTGTGAACTCTTTGCCTGTCCTGTTCCGGCCAAGGAGGCCGTCTGTGAGCTATCTGTCCGTCTTGTCGCGGCTATGGAGGCCGTCTGTGAACTCTTTGCCTGTTCTGTTCCGGCCAGGGAGGTCGTCTGTGAACTCTCTGTCCGTCCTGTCACGGCTATGGAGGCCGTTTACGAACTATTACCCTGTCTCAACCCAGCCAAAGAAGCTGTTTCTGAACTCTCTGCCTTATCTGTCACACCTGAATACATATATTTAAAATATTTTTTCTCCACTTTAGTAGCTCTTACATACACCGAACTTAGCCTATCTCACATTGTTTCTCCTGTGTGGCTTTTCAGCCTGACGCACCTCCTCCGGTGCCAGATGCCAGGCGAGATGGACTTCATAGGGAGCTTGAGCATATTCTGGCTGAAGAGACTAGCATCTGAGAAGCAACAGGGCAGGCCCAGCCACTGATGGATGTAGTTGTTGGCTAAGCTGTCCATCCTGCTGACTTTGGACAAGGGCTTCTCGCAGACTTTTAATGGCCACAAACAGTTTACAGTTTTATTCCTCTCTATATTCTGTAGATTTGTTCTTGTTTCATTCACACTGATTTATACAACATTTTACTCCTAAAAACATGGTGAAAATGTGTTTGTTTTCTGTCTGTTGACAGCATTTTCTGATTTACGGAGTGATAAAAAGAGAAATCCAGAATCCCCTTTGGAAACTCTAATATGTCAACAAAATCAAAGAATTATAAATCTGGATTCAGATTTCTGTTCTGGAAATGTATACAAATTAGTGCATATTTATTTAGACAACTCTTCATTTGCTTATTTAAACATGATTTCTTCAGATTTCTGTTCTGGAAATGTATACAAATTAGTGCATATTTATTTAGACAATTCTTCATTTGCTTATTTAAACATGATTTCAGAAAACCATGTAATACAAATAAATGTTTGCAATTCTTCATGTAATCAACTCCGTAAGTATGCTGATATTTATTAGTTATATTTTTTTACTCCATTCACCTGTGCTGTCTTGACTAAACCGTAGTTTCAGGATAAATTTGTACCCAGAAGTGAGTTCAAGCTGACAAAACCTTGTTTTGGAGACGTCCTCGTATGTAAAAATGTCATAAAATAGAAAATATTTCTGTTAGGTTTAGTGTGTAAGTTAGGGTTACATTATAATATTTATAACTAGCTCTATATAAAAACAACAGAGTCCATGTAATGTCCGATTTTATTTCTCCAGGGGAAACATCAATATTGCGATAAAGCTGAGACTTTGATGAGACGTGAAAGAGAATCTGCTGCGGTCTAAAAGTATATTTTTGGTTATTTTTTTGAGTAATTGTTTAATGAATAATGATATTATTCTCATATTCCTCGTCTCTGTTTATCTCCAGTGTCTCGTGTCAGTGTGATATTAAAATTATTTCCCTATTACTTTGCATATCGTTCTTCATTTTTTATGCAGCTGATAGTCATGAATGCCCCAGTGTTCCTCAGGTATGAATAATCAGATACGGGACAGATTGGATCTTAGGGACATAATTTGAATGTGTGCCATTCTTCCTCAAGATGATGATAATGGTAAAAAACATGATAGAACCAGGAAACCAGAAGCGCTTTTCAGGTAAAATATGCAAAATCTGAGTGTTTTGTCTGATTAAACTTCAGTTAAATTAAATTAAATTCAAGTTTATTTGGATAGTGCTTTTCACAATACAAATCGTTGCAAAGCAACTTTACAGAAAATTAAGTTTCTACAATATTTAGTGGTAGCTTATCAGCGGTGACTGTCAGTTAATGTACATATGGCAGAAATGTACAGAACAATCAATTAAAGACGTAATCAATTAAAGACGTAATCAAACAGATGATGAACACTATTATCGATGAAGACATAATCAAACAGACGATTAACACTATTAACAGCAATTATTATAAGATGCAATCAAACTTATAGCAAAATGTGGTAGTTCTGTATGTTGTTTCAGGGTTGGCATCATCTGAGGTCCTCTGAGGGCTTGCATCATCTCTTCTCAGGTGTTCTGGATCCAGACTGAAGCTTGTGTCAATCCTAGTTACCACGGGATGTCAATAATGATAATAATAATGTGCATTTGATCAGATATAACTGCAGTACAAGATTATGATATGCATTATTTGAATGGTTGACCAAAGAGATGTGTCTTTAATCTAGATTTAAACAGAGAGAGTGTGTCTGAACCCCGAACG
>NW_015514673.1:0-573 GCF_001515645.1 Sinocyclocheilus grahami | reverse complement strand
ATGACCTAGAAACAACAGAAATAATAATAATAATTATTATTATAGTAATTTAATAATGTATATCTTATAAAAAGTGAGCCATCATACTTTTAAAATCACTTTAATAAAGTGTATAGTTTAGTATCACAAAATTCTTGCAAAACTTTATTGAAAGAAAAATTGGACGTTTCATATCATAATAAAATGAATTATTACTTGATTATGGTCTCTGGTCTGAAAAAACCTGCATGTGATTTGGCATTTCTTCATATTTACATAGTTTACTAATGCTGCTCAAATGTGCCATTAATGTACTGACACAAAAATATATAGTGTATTTTATAATATCGTGTATTTTATACAAATATAACTGATGTAAATGACAAAAACAAAGTTTAAGGCAGATGCCTCTATTCATTTTCACAGAAGCAGAGCAGCAAATGTTATAAATAAAAACAGTTAATGTTATTGAATAGAATATAGAAAAAACGTTATTGCACGACATAGGCCTATTCTTATAGGCTACACAGACAAACAGTCGGAGATGCGTTTATGCATTTGTTTTCTATTTTACGCATTAGTAGTAAATCAAGA
>NW_015514672.1:4536-5790 GCF_001515645.1 Sinocyclocheilus grahami | reverse complement strand
AAATCCTGTATATTTTCATAAAGTTTAGGGGGAAAAAATTCCGCTTTTTTGTAGTGGTTGCACTATAATGGGGGGAAAGAAAACAGTGCCAGTTGCGATCAATGCAGGTAGCATTTAGGAGCATAAATGTCTCTTAAAACTGCTTTGAGTGAAATTACTTGTCTGGCCAGCAGACGTCTTGTTTCAGAGGCAGTCTGGAAGGACAGGAGTGGAGGTTGTCTGAATGAAGGTATCGACTAAGTTTAAGTCTGAGTGAACCTGACACCGTGATACTGCCAGCCACAGACCTCTTCCTCAGTGCTCTCAAGGCTGCCAAAAATGCCAACTCAAAGACAGTGATCTTCAAAGACTGAAATTCAGGGTGGACCCTGAAGCAAGCTTTCTGACCGACACCTGCTAGCTGAGAATCTCAGAAGAATGAGGGAAAAGTGAATGGAGGTGGGGAAAGTTGCCAACTTTTCTGCTTGGCAGAGTGGCAGTGAAGGGTTGTGTGTCAAATAGCCACTGGCAAAGAAGATGGGCAGGGAATTATGTGGAGCACCACTTGACATCTTCATTTCCTGTCTGGGAGGATAATTACAGCAAATACTAAACCCAAAAAGACTCCTGATGAGCCTCTTCCATTCTTCAATTAGGCTTTAATATGAATGTGAATTGACATTTGCAATAGACAGTAAAAGTGGTATATGTCAATTATGATACTATTATAACATAAAATAAATCCCTACCTTAACCTTCATTATAAAAAATAATAATAAATAATAATAATTGGTGCTTACTATTAATACATTTTAAGAACAATTACCAAATTTACTCTTTTCAAACAGCTTTCCAAATACTTGTAATGTGGAAAGTTTCACCATCTTTACATTCTTCTAAATAGCTTAAAATAGCTCAGAAAAAATCCCAATGTTTATTATTAAAGTATGAAAATGTGAAACGTGTCTACTAATCTTCTAATGTCTATTTTTTTTTCATGGCAGCAACGTGGCACTTAAATGTAAATAAACAGGGAAATGCACAGTAAGAAACATTAACGTTAGGGCTGCATGATGCATTTTCAAACTTCAAGCTTTTAAAACTACTTTCTCAAGTCAACTTGACAAACGCCTTTATCTAGTTTGCACAATATATGCAAAATCATAAAGAAGTCAGCCCATGTTTACATGCATGTTAGTATTGTGTCATGTAAAAGCCACAATACAAAAATAACCTGTATTAAGGACTGTAAAAAGATGGACTAATGAAGCAGAG
>NW_015514672.1:0-762 GCF_001515645.1 Sinocyclocheilus grahami | reverse complement strand
CTGTCTGTCTTCTCACATGACCGGTTGTCTTTTGGGAAGTTCAAGTCCTCTCAGAATATCTGTATACGCTAGATACAAACATGTTTACTGGCCAACTCAACTCCAAAGATTTGTCTGGAGACTAGGCATGTGTATTTGTGCTTGACACCATTGCTCTGGTCATTGTTTATCCGGAAGCTTTTTCCACTCCAGTGTTCCTTAAAGTTTTAGCAGACTCGATGTGAAAAGCAGCACGGTTGCAAGTCACAGCAAGCCAAACGGGGCCTTTGGGTAAAGTCAACAGACTCTCATCGAGTCAGCACTAATCTTCTTTAGCACAAGCTAGAATTGTTGTTACTGCAGTGTGGAAATGAAAATGTGGAGCTTTAATGTTTGTGGAATAATGGAAGCACACTGCAGTACAAGGTCTGTTTGTGTGAGGGCTGGGTCAGCACGAGCAATGCTCTTTTTAAATGATGGACTGGGTCTCATTCAAGCTGATGGAGTTTTTTGTGAATTGTTCATGACTGTATAGAGTGACACTAAATGGAAAACCATGTTTAAATACAGATTTGTTCTGCCTGAGTTTAATAAATGTGGCCCATTTACATATTTTATTTCTTATGTATTTGGCAACTGTGGCTATTTACTAAAGCTAGGCCAAATATTTTCCTAGCTGACCAGTAGTCATATACAGTTCAGTAATGAAACTCTAGATGGCGCATTCTGACGGGGTGCTAACGTAACTGATGATATTCAGAGAGTTAAACGACTTGGCACAAG
>NW_015514671.1:4801-5791 GCF_001515645.1 Sinocyclocheilus grahami | reverse complement strand
CAAGAAAGACTCTTCTCAAAATGAAAATAAATAAATAAATAATAAATAAATAAAAGATAAATAAAATGTGAGAGTACTGTATCGGCTATACCAGCTTGTCTTGCATTAAAGTGTAAGAATACATATTAAAATAGTAATGTATACATGTCGAACTTATGAAAAGTAGTATAGTAACTGACCCTAGTCTAATTGTTTTTATGTCATAAAAAGACGTGAAAAGTATTGAAATTTACAGACAGAAAACCCAGTGAAATGAGTTTGAATGGTGTTTTGAATGGCTCATCAAAGAGTTTGAATCTGATGAACAGCGTTTAAAAGGTCACTTTAGGGACAGGAAGAAATCCAGGGAAGTGCTTGCACAGCATGTAGTACAGCCTTCCGTCACCAGGATGTAGTCTTGTAGGATGAAGTCTAAGAAGTATAGTAGAAGCTAAAAAACTAAACCACTGTAGAAAGTCTTGAAGCAACAACAAGTGGCAGAGTCCTGTCAAGCAGTAAAAAGTAGCAGAATATCTGAGACTGATTCTTATCTTCAGTCTTTTGTGAAGTAGTGGTGTTTCAATTCAATCAATTGGTGAATCAATCAGGATCAAGAGTTATCATCCTGGTTAATGCTGAAACTATCAAAACCCAACACCTGCAACCTAAAAAAAAAGTCTGTTTCTGCTTTTTACAAACACAGTCTGTATTGTACATGCATTCTGAGTGTTCAGTATGAGAAGATTTAAACCTGCTTTACACATTTAAAACAGTGAGACAGAAATTGAGCTGCTCGGCATGACGTCTTAAAAAGCAGTACTCATGGCGCGAGATGCAGAAAACTGACCTATATGTACATAGATTAACACTTGTTAAGAACACATCCCTTGTTAAACATCCCTTGTTAAGAGTACCTTAATATTTTCATGGCATGCCACAAAAGCTTAACATTTTAAGACAAAGACTAAATGACGCATTTGTTCCATCACTTCATCAATTATAGCCACAGAA
>NW_015514671.1:0-3533 GCF_001515645.1 Sinocyclocheilus grahami | reverse complement strand
AAAATAGGATGGGCTGGAGATATGTGACCTCTGGGATGAATCCAGCTTTCTGAAGAGTGCCTAAAGTGGAAAGAGGAATTTCACTTTGGTTGGGTGACGTCTTAAATCATTAAATCACCAGTGAAGGAATAAAATTCGATCTATCCAAATGGGCACTGCATTTATTGATTACTAAATCTATGCGTTTAGAAAAAATAAAGATGTGTGGTTTCCATTTGGGCCATAAAATGTCAGCTAATAGGTTTCCAATAAGACTTTTTTTTTCTCAAATTAGAAATATTGGTACACTAGGAAATAAGTGTTTACATCTGTACAAGTTAATATATAAATACATAATAATAAATTGCATATTTAGTTGTTTCTTCACAGATTTGGTTGTCTGTTCTTTTGGCTATGGTAGTCGCAAAGGGACCAATATGAAAGTCTAAATTACGTCAAGGTGCACACAAATAACTAACCTGTGTAAATCAAAGAGGGACTCAATTAATAAAATGAAGCAGACATCCAGAACACACTCAGGTCACCATAAATAAACCATTACTGAGGCTCATGTCACAGGGCTGATGTAGGCATCCATTAAGGGCACTGGAGAGAATATGTGTGAAGATTGCTTGCTTGTGGCAACAACAACTGCCCAAGCCAAGTGCTCTGCTCGACCACAGTGAAACAAGAGGAGATGATACTATTAAAGTGCACTTGTTGAAAGAACGGATCGTCCAAGTGGCCACAATCCAAGCCAAAAATTTGACTTTAAAACATAGTGTTAATTCTGACACGTGAACCTATCAATGACCAAGTGCATCTAACCTAAAACTAACCTAATGCACTATTATTGTACCATTACTGCCATAAACCTTTACCCTGCAAGGCCTACTTAAAAACTTGAAACAAAATCTTAATGTACCTTGTAACCTGACCGGTTAACACTCATCACATTCATTATGATACCAAACAGATGTCAACACTACTCATAAAGAACAGGAGAGTTTGTTTTCTCGTGTGTTGGGTGACATGACAGTAAGACAGTCACTGAGTATTTACTCAAGGCTCTAAGGCCATTGTTATACCTCAGCCTCTCCCTAAGGTCACAGGCATCAACTTAATTAAAGCTGACACACTGAAACATCATCCCTACAGCTGGTTCAACAAACCTGTCAAAACACAACAGCACCCATACAGGTTTAAGAAATATAGATCTGATTAACAATTTCCTTGATCTGAGAGGAGAAGACAGCTTGAACCTTAGAGTAAACTGACTCATAAAGTGGTCCCTACATCTGCATAATACATGATTGATAAAAACTGAGTTTGTGATAAAGCACAGTAAAATAGTCCTTGGATTTAGATGATTTCAATGACTCTTTCTGCAGGTTACGCCGTTATGCCCGTAGGTGGAGACAAGTCTTTATAAACACTTTTTTTTTTAAACTATTCCTTCAAAATAATGATTCATTCAAATATGAAACAATAGATTTCCATGACGAATGAGTCATTAAATCATTCATTCAATTGATACGTTATAAAAAAAACTTTCAGATTCATTTTTAGCCCCGATTTTCACTCTCCAACAGTTTTGCGGAAATTGCGAACAAATGCCCGAAATCAGAGAGAAACCGGTGCTCGTTCACGTGAGTGACAATCTCGTAGTGTGTTATCAAAGACACAATCTGAGAAGAAGTGTCAATGCATTGCAATTCCCGTGAGATATTTGGCATGCTAAATATCTGGCCCTTTCAGTGACTTACAGTCCTGCAGTGTGAAATGGGTTTTGACTGGAAATGACGGCGACAACCTACAGCCAATGAGAGAGCACTATACAGGGCAAGTTCAGTGGAGTCGTAGATCTGCAACAAAACACCAGCACGCATGGCTTCTGCACGCAACTATCTTTCCTTCATATTCTACATTCTTCTTCTTCTTCTATTTCACTGCAAATCAGTGTACAGATAACTTGGATTGCAAGATTTTTTGCTGGCCACCATTTTTGACAGAAATAAATCCATTCTCGTGCAAGATCTTATGTTATTTCCATTGCCAATTCTCACGTGTATTTGGTTGTTAAACGTAATTTGTAGACCAGACGAAGTTGTATAATGTGTGATCCCCTGTGGCCGATCCGTTGTGAAGTTTGCAAACAACGAAAAACCTCAACTAGATCAGGGGTTCTCAACTCTGGCCCTCAAGGTCCATTTTCCTACAGAGTTTAGCTCCAACCTTGATCAAACTTGCCTGCCAGGAACTTTCCAGTAATCCTAAAGATCTTGATTAGCTTGAAACTCTGCAGGAAAGTGGATATCGAGGGCCACAGCTGAGAACCCCTGAACTAGATCCCCAGACAGTCGTGCAGTGTGAGAAGAGCAGCGATCCGATGACTTTGAAAATTGGGCAGTGTGTGCCTGGCATTAGCACCACAACTATAGTGTGTTGACATGCAGTTGACTCTAATTTAATTTTGTTTGGTGGAACAAATATAGACAAAATATCTTGCAATATTTTGTCTAAAAGGCAAAAGGTAAGTTACTCAGTATTAATTTATTGTATGAAATGCTTGCATCATATTTGACAACTTTTGACAAATGTTCATAGTTTCGCTAAAAACATTGATTCATAACAATTAGGGCACTCTATAGAAATCACGCGTCACAGTTATGTCACAGTAAACTTATACTACAAAAGAGGCTATAAATCATCAAAAACAAATATAAACACAAAAGCAAAGCCACCAACAAAAACATGACACAACACTGAATGTTTAAGCCAGCCTTGTTCAACCTTCTTGAACCCATACACAAGTAGAAAACTCGCACTTACCAGTGATTGTTTGGAATAGACCCATTTGGAAATAAATAAATAAATAAATTCCAAGAACACTGTGACGAAGAAAACAGTGCACTGTTCACGTTCGCTTGAAGGCCTCAGACTCCACCCACCTGGTGCAAATGAAACAATTTGATTGGTAGATGAATCAGACGATCGAAATCAGACGAAAATTTGTATTCACTCAGGATTTTTGCATGTTACCGTCAAAAAATGTGTTTTAATTAATTGGATAAACTTCAACGTGAAAAAATATTTACTGTACTGTAAATGGCAGCATGCTTTGCTGGACCTGACTTTGATTTAGCTAGTTTTAATAAAGTGTAATAAAACAATTAAATAAAGGGTTATTAATAATGAAAAATAGACATTTATTAAGATATTAATAGCCTATAATTAAAATGTTTTAAATTCTATTTTAAATTCAAAACATCAATGTTATTGTGTTATTGTGTAAAGGGTAGTTATTGTGGATATACAGTATACTGTATGCTGTGCATTTGCAGTATAGCCTTTTATACATTATTTAAATAACGAGCATATATAAAACAATTTACAGTATAATTTTACAATTAAAAGCAATACAACACAATACTACAATGCAATAATTAGAATGGAATTTTAAATGATTATAGGCTGAATATATTGATGAGATTAAGAGGTTTGACATGGTTTTCATGTATGAAATAGACTGTAATATAAATAGGATTTAATAA
>NW_015514670.1:17484-20738 GCF_001515645.1 Sinocyclocheilus grahami | reverse complement strand
GACAGGGTTTTATGTTTACGCTGCACGATGCAATGCAACGCAACACGTAAAAAGACTGGATGCAACAAATGCCTCGTTTGTAATGGGTTTTAATGTTTTTGTGTCGTCGCTCCGGCTGGGACACGCCATCACAGTATGGTAGGGGCATAACATTTCCATCTCATGCTTGAGGTATTCAGCCAATCACAACGCATTGGATAGCTGGCCAATCACAACACACCTCGCTTTTTCAGACCGATGAGCTTTGTAAAAATCGACGCGTTTCAAAAAGGCGAGGCTTAGAGGAGAAACAATAATGTACAGTATGTGGAAAACAATGTGTTTTTTAACTTTAAACCGCATAAACACATTTCATTACACCAAATACACAAAATAATGTTATTTTTAGCAGCATCATATGACCTCTTTAAGGTTTTATTTTTTTTTACCTTAAATCAAGACAAAACTTTTAAAGTTTAAAACTAGTGTAAAACTAACCTAAACCCTAATTCTGTCCTTAAAATAAACTTCCCCCCCATTTTTTGAATTAAAAAACATTTACACGTGGTTTAAAATAATTGCCTTCTATTTGAAAATATATTTTGAAATATTGTAAAATTATTCCATAAAGATAGCACAGACTTCTGTTATTTTTATATAACGCAAATTCATAACTAGCAAATATCCATAAAACAAATAAATTTACTTAAGTCAAATTGCATTAGTTTTTAAGCATAGACCTAGCAAAATAGCTTTATGCTCAAAATAAGAAAAAATTATAATACAATATTTACAAGAATGTTTATTTTAACTTAATCTAATGCATCCTTGCTGAAAGAAAGTATGCATTTATAAAAAAAAACAACTGACCCCAAACATTTTATCGGTAGTGTATATTATTCACTTTATTTATAAATCATTTTTATAACCTCCCAAAGGCAGGTTGTGTCAGATTTATTTAACTTCTATCCTAAAGTACAGCTAAATAAAACCACAAACACGCGCACACTGCAGTTAAAGCATGATACGTTCAAATATTTGGTTCATGGGGCAGCAAGGACCTGCAAATTTCTTGCCACAAATGAGAATGATGATGTTTGTCAAAGTGAATAAAAACCGTCTAAGACAACTTCTCATCAATAAAATGAAATCAAGCCTGCAAATCCTATATGAACTTTAAATCTTCTCTGCCATGACAACACAGAAAAAATATTCTTAGCGTTTCTACGGCGCTAAAGTCCCCTGACTTTATTAATCCGTGCAGATAAGGGGAAGGTGTTGTGTGGAGGCAGGGTTGAGAAAGAGAAAAAGAGAGAGTATCTTACCTTGACATAAATGTTAGAGGCAGAGAAGAATGGAGAGAAGGAGAGATTAAGAAAGAATAGATTAAGAGAGAGAGATCCGCACGGGTTCATCTGGAGTGTGTTTGTCTGGACGAGGGCAGGGGGTTCAAATGTGTGTCTCTTAACTGATGTATAACAAAGGTTTATGTTCCCTCTTTGGTTTTATTTTCAAATCGTCATCTTGTGCCATTTTCAAGCCCTTTCCTCCATGACACAATTGTAGTGACCTAGAGGTGGCAACAAACCTGATTCACCTAAAACACCTGAGACACACACACAAAAACACTGCAAAGATGTGGAGGAGAAATGCAGAGACGGAAACCTGTGTGTGTGGGGGGGTGGAGGGGTGGGATTCTACAAAACAGATCAAAATTCTGACCGCTAGGAATTAATTTAAAATTGTGAAGCAGTGCACTATGGGTAAACCAGGTCACAAGTGTTACAGATGCATTGCTGTCCAACCAAACTAAATTCAAAACGTGCAACTGTGTTATAATGATTATCAAACAAAACCTCACACACGTATAAATAGACTAGACTAGTCTTGGACTGAAATTAAAGTGCCTCACTTAAGGAACATTGGAGGCTATATTTATTGCAATGTCCATTGATCGTATTTGAAGCATGCTGCTGATTTTACTTCAAAAAAAAGTTTACCCTTAATGTGAATAAATGGTTGCAAAATGTGGTTACAGAGATATAAAGGTATAGTTCACCCAAAAATGAATATTCTGTCATCATTTACTCACACTCATGTTGTTCCAAACCTGTATGCATTTCTTTGTTCTGTACAACACAAAAGACGAAATTTTGAAGAATGTTGGTAACTGGTTTCAACCCAAAACAGTTTCAGGTCCCATTGACTTCCATTGTATGGACAAAAAATACTATGGAAGTCAATTGGACCTGAAACTGCTTGACTTCCAGTGAATGGACAAAAAAATACTACGGAAGTCCCTGGTCATTCAGATTTTTTGTATCTAAGGTTGAGAAGTGCAATGCGGGTATACGGAGTACCATGGAACTGTAAACTGGACTTTCATCATCTGTTGAACTTTGTGAAACTCTTCCAGGCACATGGAGCAGTGTCATATATTTATAACAGTACATATGTTCAGTATGTTCTGTTCTGCAATATAAAAAACAATAAAAAAAAATAATAATAATATGGAAGTCAATGGGACCCAAAACATTTTGATTACATACATCTTTTATGTTCCACAGAAGAAAGAGTCACACAGTTTTGGAACGACATGGGAGTGAGTAAAGGATGACAGAATTTCATTTTTGAATGGACTACCTAGAAAATAATCTGTGGAAATCAACAAGAGTCTACAGACATTAAGCTCAAAATATGCTAATAATATTCCTTTAATCGTCACTGAAAACCTGCTGCATGGATGCTGGAATCAGCCACGAGTAAAAGTGCCAGATCACTGCAAACAATCCTGGAATTTAGTGCTGAAAGGACATTGAACCCCCTTTCCTGAACACACAGGTTTAAAACACATGCACTCGTATCGGATCACATCAGGCTTCTCCTGCATCAGGAGACATGCGTGTGCTCTCGTGCAATGTTCAGTCATCAGCAGGCAGGCAAGAGAAAGAGAGAGAAACCTACAATCAAGAGATCTGACACACAAAAGAAACCCAGGGGGAGAAGAAAGAGGCAGAACACTGAAGGATGGATGGATGGATGGAGCAAGCAGAGATGTAGAGGAGAGAGAAAGTGAGTGCAAACAGAAAGAAGAAGAGCTAGAAGGAGAGAGAGAGAGAGAGAGAATAAAGGGACCCTGTTGGAAAATCCAACTAAAAGCAGTTGCTGATATCGGCACTTTGAATCTTTTGGGTCGTCTGCTATGCTATTTATGTTCAGGAAGCAGCGATTTTAGATTTACCTGCACATAATCATCACATTTCAACAAAATTAAC
>NW_015514670.1:14945-16834 GCF_001515645.1 Sinocyclocheilus grahami | reverse complement strand
TGATACATTTCTTTTCCAGGGTTCTTTGATGAATATTAAGTTCAAAAGAACAGCATTTATCTGAAAGAAATCTTTTGTAACATTATAAATGCATTTACTTTTGATCAATTTAATGCATCCTAGATGAATTAAAATATTATTAAGAATATGGTAGCATATATCCAAGGTATATATTTTATATATTTATCATGCACAGCTAATCTAATACAAAGTGTCAAAAAACTGTGCATTTTAAATCAGTTTGTTTCATACATTAATTAATTCTTGATTTGATGCATTGCTGCAATTACAACACTTTCCTATCCAGAATTAAAATTTTCAGCTGCAAGAAAACCAATCTGATCCCTTTATGATCAGATATTAACAAACTATGGCTGGTTACACAGCCCAAGGCAGTACGAACAACTCTACAATCAACAATACGGCTACACAAGGTGACCTGCAGCGATGCATATCACAGCCAGTGTGAATGGGGCTTTATGAAAAAATAGAGAGAGATGGAGAGGAAAAAGAGAGCTAAAAAAAAAAGAAGAAAGAGAGATCTAACGGCCATTCCCAAAGTCAGCCAGCGGCGTCTGCAGTGCTGAACACGAGACCGCTGTAACCGTGTCATGCTCCAAGCTCCATGCTGAATATGAATCATGAGAAGGAGAACATGAAGCAGAGAGGATGGATGGATGGATGAGAGGTGAGGTGACGAGGGCTACCTTGTTCCACCAGACTGGTGGTGGTACCGGCTGCAGCGGAGGCCGCAGAGACGGAGGCGGGTGCCGTGGTCTGCCTGCCCACTGCCAGACACACACAGACACACATATGCCCATCGTGCCATAGACTACAGGTTCTCAACTGGTTTTGCCAACACAGTATCAAAATTGTTTAGTGCACAAAAATGTCCTGAAAGCATCTATGGCCTATTTCATGAAGCCGGTTTCACACCGTGTCCTAACCAGATACGACATGACACCGCGATTCACGATAAAAGGCATCTTTTCCATGTTAATCAGAGTTTTTGTCCTAACCAGCCGCTGGAACAACAGCATACAAACTATGACAAGGATTATCTCAGATACTGATTATGTGCTTTATTTAATATTAAAAGTGTGATATTGAATATAATTTTGCATGATCTTTAAAGCCATACTAGAAGCAATAATGTTAATTTAGATCTTGACAATAAATTAAAGAACATTAAACCTGTGAACTCAATGTAAATAAACAAGTGTTTTCCATGGCAAAGACTGTATCAGTCACTCAGTATGTATTTTTAATAATGCTAAAACGGTAATATTTATTAATTAGTTTATGTATGCACTTGCAGAGAGACTCCGCCACTTGATTTCTCGATGCATCGATTACAAATCCTGCTGATGCATATGAATCAGTCTGAAACATGGATTTTTTTTATCCAAAGATTCATATTTGTTATATTTATTTTATATTATATCCTTAATGCATTACACATAAGCAATTATATTTCAACATTCAACTTTTAATTTAAATATAAATACATGCATATAATACAGGTTTTAGAATATATATACAATTTTACGTGTTTTCTTTTAAGCTCTTTGTGAACCTATATAAATGATTACTTAAATAAATTCAATTGATTCACTTGCATTAATATAGTAAGATATTTTCTTTCAGCTGCCTTCTCATACATTTTGGCAGCTGTGATGTTTTTCCCTGCCTTCTAAATGTGTTTAAATTTATTATATTTTTCAATGATCTCTTTCATTCTTTAGCAGGGAAATTAATTGTGCTGACTCTCTCATGAGAAATGAATCAAACTAAGGCTCTCCACATTTCGTGTGATTGGCTGTCCGCCGCTGATGTCACACTTTCAGGTGCACAAGCTCTAGAGTTAATCATGAACTCTAAATTAACCC
>NW_015514670.1:0-595 GCF_001515645.1 Sinocyclocheilus grahami | reverse complement strand
GCATAATTAAATAATTGTACACATAATATTGAATTGAGCTTTTATATTTTATTGGCTAACCAAATGCAAACGATTCCACGAAGAAAAATTGTTTCTTGCAAGCGTATAGCGCCGACTTCAGTTACCCGGATGAGCCAGTGTTATCAACTTTTACCGGTTGTTATCGAGGGATAACATACCTCGGAATGTCATGACTATCCAATCAGAATCAAGTATTCCACAGAGCCGTGTAATAACATGAATTAACATGTTGCTAACATGATTTGACATGATTACTAACATCTTTAAGCATGTTTCTAATCTTTTAAAAAAAACTGACATTCTTTTATCTCTAGAGCAAGTGCGATTCTCAGATAATTCAACAGATAATTTGATTTCATTATAACTTGATCTGATGATGAGCCACATCCGTTCAACTAACTTTTCTGTCATTTTTCCTTTGAAGGTTTAGTTTTCATCATCTATCAGATATGACACATTTCCTGTAATGGACGCAGTCAGAAATTATGCACCTGTCTGAACCATAGACTGAACTGAACCTCCAACTCCGTTCCAAATACAACCACTGCTGAACTCCTCTCTGGTCGCACAGCAA
>NW_015514669.1:3979-5794 GCF_001515645.1 Sinocyclocheilus grahami | reverse complement strand
ATATACACTGTATATATAAATTGCACGTTATAAAACTGACAATTCTGAATGCTGATTCATCGACATAGTAAGAACAAAAAATTTAAAATAAAATAAAAATGAACAACAAACACTGAAATGTAACTTTTGAATAAAAAAAGTAAATTGCAGACATACTTTTCTCTTTTCTAGATGTAGCTGTATCACAATAAATGGCGTGTTTTACTAACTGCTTAAAAAAATGAAATTTGGTGTTAATCATGCATTTTTAATGCATTATGCCCTTTAACGGTATAAGCATTCATTTAATGTTAGAAATTATTATGTGATGTCACAATTTATTTATTATTATTTTTATTTTATTTTTTTTTAAGTATTTACAAGAGCCAACAAACAACTCTAAGGTATATTATAAGACATTAGAATTTAAAAAGCATTGTATGTACAGGCTTCATAAAAAGTGTTAACAAAGAATCTATTTAAGAATTTAGAACACGTTCTAAAATAATTTAGGCTGTGTTCCAAAACCTAGTGATCTGCCTACACAGCCAAAATCAGTTAAGGGGTAATTAAAAGTAACAAATCATGTAAAAACGTATTATTGTTTATTGGAAAATTTATTTATCAAATGTTGATAATTGCCTTATTTCAAACAACAATCTATATTTTATACAAATAAAAATGAGACAATCTATATTTTATAAAAATCACCTGTCAATTTCAGCGAGTGAAGAACAAATTGATTCTCACACGTGTTATGTATTAGGTACATTACAGTCTCTGACAGACAGCACTCAGGCCGTCTTTTTCTCCTACTTTTTGGAAAGCGATGACGTAGTCAACATATCTGGTAGAGTGTGTTTTCCAGGAAATGTGTAAACTCACTGGACTACTGCAGGGTTTTCGTAAATACTACTGTGTATTGTGCATGTTATTTTTGACAGACAAAAAGTTATAGTGAACTGTCGCAAATTTATTGACTTTTGAAAATCAAGTTTATTTTTTTTAACCAAGAAAGTTTGATGCAGTTTTTTCTGTATCTCTGAACAAAAATCTACTACTGTGTATTGTGCATGTTATTTTTGACAGACAAAAAGTTACATTCAACTGTCACAAATGTATTGGCTTTTGAAAATCAAGTTAATTTTTTTTTAACCAGGAAAGTGGTTTTGATGCAGATTTAATTGTCTCTTTGAACAAAAATCTTTCAATCTTTTATTCAATAACTAAAATTTTGATAAGAGTTCAATTCAACTGAATTGTACTTTGCAATGCATTTTTATTGCATTTTATAATTATTTAAAATATATAATTATTTTATCATTATTAGAGTCCATAACATCAGCTTAGCAACATGCCGATAACAAACTCATGTGGGGTCTCAAAGTTGCACATACATGTACGGTGCCCTAAATGAGTCATTTATGAGGTTCCATTTCAGCTAGGGCACTGCCTTAGAAGACAGCTGCCAATATAGGCAGCAGACAGCAAGGCAAATCGCTAGGTTTCTAAACAGAGCCTTAGTCTCACAGCAAACATACAGAAGTCATCCTGTCAGAGTTCATCTCTTTATCACATCTCCTCTGTCCAAACTGTACAGCATCCAGCAAATGAGGTGACATGCAATAAAGCATGTGCTTGAGGAGGGTGCAGGTAGCAGCATGTGGCTAATACACCAACAACACCGGGAGAAAGAAAGAGAGAAACAGTGAGAAATCTGGATGGGAAGAGTGTGAAAACTCATCCGTCGTGTTGGACGGCAGTAGAATGGATGATCTGTCAGGAAGCCATCCGACACATGAGATGAGATTGAGCTGAGTGTGTGTGTGTGTGTGT
>NW_015514669.1:1852-2650 GCF_001515645.1 Sinocyclocheilus grahami | reverse complement strand
GAATGAATGAATGAATGAAGCCAAATGAGTAAAAAAAAGAAGCTAAAATTCAATTAACATCTTCCACCTCTGCTGTAGTTCTCAATCTTTACCATTTAATTACCGTATAATCTCTTTTTTGTTCAAAGACAACATGAAGGTAAGTAAATGATGACAGCTATTTCATTTTTTGGTGAAGTATCCCTTTGACTTCTAGAACTAATGACCCAGCAAAGTCAAAATGGACATATAGATCTCATTCCGGGGCCTGACGTCCCTAAAACCATCTGCATGTACGAGAGGATCTTGACGTCTGGAGGATACGGCGCTTTGAGGTGAAGAACACCCGCCCTTGCGTGTTATTTTCCTTCTCTGCCACCTTCTACCTGATCTCACCGAAGAGCCAGAGAAGCGTGATGGCGATTCAACCTGCGATTAGAGCCGGTGACAGCTGCACACAGACGGGCTCAAAGACACTGCCTCGCTCCGCCTTGATGTTATGCAAATGTAAACAGCTGTCATTTCTAAAGCCGTCGTCTTTGCGCTTTCCTCCGGTGTGAAGATCGAAGGGTTTTCAAAGTCTCTGTGCTTTTTTTTCACTCTTCTCTTTTTTAATCCAAGCCCTATTATCACAAATGAGCCAAAAACAACAAAGACGATGCTACAAGACAAACAACAAGAGAACGAAAGAGAAGAAAGTAAACCAGGAGTTGATGAAAGATTGAGTGCTGGAACTTGAAGCTGCGAGACATATTAAGAGGCATTTGGTGTCCTGTCACCCCATCGCTCGCCACAGGTGCACGCACGCACACACACACA
>NW_015514669.1:0-504 GCF_001515645.1 Sinocyclocheilus grahami | reverse complement strand
TAAATGCAAAGTGGCTTAGTAAAAGGGAGCGCAGTATCATATGCTTGCAGACGACACTGGCTTTAATATTTTGTTATCTTATGCAATGATATTCACACATTTTAGTATGACTTAAGTGTCCAAATGATTTCTGTGGACACTTGCTTTCTAATAAATGTATTTTTAATTAATTAATTTATTTTCACAGAGCAAAACATGATAAAAACACACTCTTTCTCTTTCTCTCTGATGTTTTTAAAGCATGGCAGTCAAGGTCAGGCCGTATGGCGGCTCCCAAAACATGTGTGATCATAAACACTTAGCGGGTCTTTTCTCCAAAAAAGAACGGACAAAGGTTCAGTCTCTCTCAGTGCAGCGTGTCTGTGACCATACACTGCTTTTGCCTTTCACAGGCAGCTAAGCTCTCATCTGCCTTAAAACCAAACCCTGCATCTATAATTCATCTATGATTGCTAAGCATGATCTGGGTGATATACAGTGGGGCAAAAAAGTATTTAGTCAGCC
>NW_015514668.1:5103-5804 GCF_001515645.1 Sinocyclocheilus grahami | reverse complement strand
ACAGTGACACTGGAGGACACAACTTATTAATAATAAACATATAGGTTAATTTTTTACAGATGAGCAGAATAACCCAGAATATGAAAGCAATTTGCCCCATTGAAAACCTAAAGAAAATACGTGGCTCAATGGACGAAGATAGTGGTATAAATTAAAAAGCCCGAACTCGGTATATATTAATGTATTAATAAAGTATAGGTTACTAGGTACAGGAAAGCAGATAAGAATATGAACGCTACTGAATTGTTATCCTCCCATAGGGTTAATGGAAGAAGACAGTGGTGTAAAAGTAGGCTGTAGCCAAATTTGGTATACACTTAATGTTAGCGCAAATTGCCTTCATATTCTGGGCTAGCTTGACTGTAAATAGTAGCCTATGTTTATTATTAATAAGGTGTGTCCTCCAGTGTCACTGTTTTAGTAGAATACATTAAGTAAGCGATTGTGAAACAGTCCGCGGCCACACCCCCGCGCTAATGGTACAGCCCACGCAAATTGTAAGATGAAAAAATGGGAAGTTAGAAAATCGTTTCGATTTTATTTACTCAAATTATCCTTTCTGAAGTCACAATTTAGCAAAAGTAAAATCGAAAAAATTGCAATTATTAATTTATGACGTAACTGATGAAAAAAATTAACGTTTGGTTTCATTTGTGCATTTTTGCATTTGCTCCATATGGTCTGAAAATTGAATTGTGAAG
>NW_015514668.1:3161-3396 GCF_001515645.1 Sinocyclocheilus grahami | reverse complement strand
TTTTTTTTGCGACTGACCCAATTAAAGCCATTAACAATCATAATGACAGACGCACTATTTAAAGAATATTTCATTAGTTTTATTCAACAAAGTTGTTAAGCTTTTACAATGAGGTCATAGTATTTCTGCCCGAATCCACATACAGAAACAGAAAATGACATAAACAGTGGAAAATAGCACACAGAGTAAATCGAAATAATTAGATGTTGAAAATGTACAACGAAATTTAAGATTA
>NW_015514668.1:2656-3151 GCF_001515645.1 Sinocyclocheilus grahami | reverse complement strand
ATTTGGAGAAAAGGGGAAAGGCATCTTAGTGTTTGGAGAATAGTCGGTCGGTAAGCGGTTGAAATATGCGCCATCCGCATGTCCGAAGTGTCGACGAGTCCGCAGAGTGTGTTGTTGGCCCGGTGTTTCTTCAATATCGGAACTGTAGCATTGTCGGTCGAAGTCTGATAGCGAAGTCGTTGTTCCTCAAATGAATCTTTGTATAATGCGCTCCTGCAGGAACTGCCAAACACGTTGTGACATCTGCTGCCAGAAGTTTGCATTCTGCGCTGTCGTAGTCGGCGAGTCTGCGCTCCGCCTCAAATCAGGCATTGACAGCGATACGCTGCCGCATATGTTAATAATGTTCACGGATTTCGTTTCTTCAGGCATCGGAGCAAAAGGCTGAAACACCACAGAGGATGAAATGAACGATCATTCAAGGCAAAATGTGTCAGCTCTACAAGCTTTCCATTCTATATACATGACAGGGTACACATTCCCAAGAAATTGTCT
>NW_015514668.1:0-1596 GCF_001515645.1 Sinocyclocheilus grahami | reverse complement strand
CATTATGATTGTTAATGGCTTTAATTGGGTCAGTCGCAAAAAAAACCTGCAAATTTTAACAAAGGTACAAAATGTGGAAGTTTCGAATATGGTTCAGTTCTTTTTTTTAAATAAAAACTTATGGTTAGAAGTAATTAATTCAGATAAGTCAACAGTGATAGTAAAACAATGCAGCAAGGAATTATGAAAATATGTTGTATAAGATGATTTCAACATCAAATCCTTCATATGAAGATGAAGCAATGTAAATGAACCACATGAAAATAGTAAATTATAAAGTTTATAACATTGATAACACCAATGACAGAAAATGTCAGAGTGTATTTTCAAATGACTGATTGACTTTATTGATTATTGCTTTTATTTGCACAGTTGTTGCGCTAATGCTTAACCCTGGAATATAACATTTTAAAAAATGTCACAGAAAAGTCTGTAAGATTAAGTGTTTTTTTTTATTAAAAAAGGGAAAATCTATATAGAGCCAAACTCTTTCATATCATTTAATAAGCTGTTATGTTATGAAAATACTTTTTCATGATTGAAAAGTCAAGGGAAGAGGCTTGTCACCATATTTTGTTAGTGACTCAAATACATTAATAATTACCAATTCATCTCAATTGTCCAGCAAACCTAGTATGTTAGTCTACAGTCCACAAACATATGTTTTTCAGTTCTGTCTGGCAACAAGTTTTGCATTGCCTTCAAGAACTCTGATTGGCTTGTGTTTCTCATCCAGTTTATCAGTCAACAAATCCATTTGTCTTAAAGTGGTGGAACATAGTGCAGAACAAAGTGCAGCCATTAACTTGCCCCAACAGGGTATTGTGTATCAAAAAGTTAAATGAAAATAAATAAATAAAAATAAATAGAATGAAGAAAATATTACATCTATATAATAAAAAAAGGTATACCTGAAAGAAAACTACGCATTTAACTGTTTAATTACCAACATTCTGCAACATATCTTCTTTTGTACTCAACAGAAGAAAGAAACTCATAGGTTTGCAACTTGAGGGTGAATAAGTGATGACACAATTTCCATTTTTGGGTGAACTTTCCCTTACGTAAGCAGTGAAGATACAAGTAGTTTTATACATTTACATAAACATATTTGCATTCTGTACTTCGTGATGTAAATATGTAAAATATCACATTTTTATGAATAGACACATATTGATTAGGTCAAATGGATTAACCCTGACAAAAGTCCTTGATATTCATGAAATTAATGATATTCTTTTTAAAATATATGCTTATTTAAATAATTATCATGTGTAGGCTACACCCATGATTGTTTGTTTATTGAACATGCAGGTATTTTCATTCTTAGAGGTGTTAGTTAAATGAAAATAAATAAATAAAAATAAATAGAATTAAGAAAATATTACATCTATATAATAAAAAAGGTGTACCTGAAAGAAAATGATGCATTTTTTTAGGCTCATAGTATTCAATGGCTGACTGTAGTAGGTGATTTCATATAATAATGTAAATGTAAACTCATTACTTGTCTGAATTTCAACATTATAATGGAATCATAAGTTATAAAACGAATTAGGGTCCTTGACCAATTAGAAGGAAATGCATCCAAACTGG
>NW_015514667.1:5009-5795 GCF_001515645.1 Sinocyclocheilus grahami | reverse complement strand
TGCTAATAAGCAACTAGTGAGAATTGGTCCCTATACTAAAGTGTTTCCTTTTTTTTTTTTTTTTTTGATTGTCTTATCGATTCCTTAGCATGAAAACACAATGTCTTGCAAATGCTCAGATAATTGTTCTGTTGAAAGTCTTAACCTTCAAACACATCAGATGTTTCCTTATTGAATAATAGCTCATAAGAAATTATTTGTTATGTCATGACTCTAGTTGATAAATGAATGAAGGGGTTTAAGAGGATGTGATAGATTGGAGGGGTCTAATTATCCTTGAGCAGATGTCAGCCATCCAGAGGTCAATAGCCTAGATGGGTCGTTTGATTAGACACATGATGCAGGAACCACTAAATATCCCACAATGTTTAGGGGCCATGCGGAAAATCAACAAAGCCAATGAGTTCATGAGGGCACGTTTTATGCATGCTTAACATTAATCTTGATCTTCATGGCACACTGGTGATGTATTTTAAAGTTACGGTCACATTTATTGATTTTATGGCATGAACAAGAGCAAAACAGCATTTGAAGAATGTCCAAAAAGTCCATATGTGGCTTATTCTGCAAAGCTGATCTGCCCATATTTTATTGAGTTAATGGAGTTAATTTCATTAAGTATCAATTTCAATGTTAAGTCTCAGATGATTCTTTTAAAATCCTGTAAAAGAATAGTTCACCCAAAAATGAAAATTTGAGCATGTGCTCAACCTCAGGCCATCCAATATGTAGAGCTTTTTTTTTGTTCATGGGAACAGATTTGGAGAAATGTAGCATTGCATCACT
>NW_015514667.1:0-1451 GCF_001515645.1 Sinocyclocheilus grahami | reverse complement strand
AAAAAAACATCTCATCCAAGAATGCTAACATTTGAGGTCAGAAAAGAATGGATGACTGACCTTCATGACTCTGCTTTTGTAAGACCATGGCAGATAGTTTAGCTATGAAACCTAACCTGCCAGTGGCTATTTTATAACTTATATGTCCACTGGCCTTTTTGCCACCTTTCTTAATAACTGGTAGCTTTCCTACGCCAGCTTTATGGGTGGCCGGTGATGCAGCTCAAGCAACATCCTTATTAGTACAATAAGGTTAATTAGTGTGTGATGCCATTGAGCAAATTCCATTTTCTGTTGTAACCTTGGAGAATTTTTCATGCAGCTCACAAAACGGACGTGTCACGCTGATGGTTGAATACCAGAGCTGAATTAGTCAGTGCAAAGGTATAATCATAAATCTGATTTGAAATGACTAGAGATGTTCGTAAAAAAACAAAAATCTGTCTGTCAGGAAAATAGGGTGAGCTTTAATGGGCGTCTTTTCAATTTTCCTTTTTTTTTCTGCAGACAGGCGTGAAAAAAGACTTATTTACATGCAATTTGGACACTATACATATATATATTTTTTTTCATTATTTCCAGATAAACCATCTGCACAGTACAAAACTATGACATTTATTGGTTTGAACAAACTAGAAGCATTATTTTCACCTGCTTTTTGTTTTGATTTGTTTCGTGTGTGTGTGTGTGTGTGTGTGTGTGTGTGTGTGTGCAGAGTAGATTATTTTATCCGGCTGAATGAAAGCAGATGCAATGATCAGCCTGTGTAATGCTTGAAGAAACATAAATGCAATTGAGGTCATTGGTATATGTCTTGAAATACAGATATCACAGTGGAAAACAGACAGTTCAGGCAAGTTTGCTATGAATAATCTGTACTTTCATATTCTGTCTTGTAGCTTCAAAACAAATATTTAAAGGGGTAATATGATGTTTCTAAAAAGAACATTATTTGGTGTATTTGGTGTAATGAAATGTGTTTATGTGGTTTAAGGTTAAAAAAACACATTATTTTCCACATACTGTACATTATTGTTTCTCCTCTATGCCCTGCCTTTCTGAAACTTGTCGATTTTTACAAAGCTCATCGGTCTGAAAAGCAAAGTGTGCTCTGATTGGCCAGCTATCCAGTGTGCTGTGATTGGCCGAATACCTCAAGCGTGTGACGGAAATGTTACGCCCCTACCATACTGTGAAGCCCTGTCCGGCCAGAGCGACGAGACAAAATCATGTAAACCCATTATAAACGAGGCATTTGTTGTATCCAGTTGGGACATAATTACAGATTATAATGGTTTATACTGTCATTTTACGTTTTGCATCGCGCCGTGTAAACATAAAACCATGTCTGCATTTGTGATCAGAGAAATGACAAACAACAAGCGCTACTCCTCTTTGCTCAAAACTAAAATGAGCTGCACACATCTGAATATTTGGGTTGAAGTGTTCTG
>NW_015514666.1:4469-5804 GCF_001515645.1 Sinocyclocheilus grahami | reverse complement strand
TAGTTAAAGTTTTAGTAATTTTGTTGTGTGTTTTTGTCATTTTTAGTAGTTTTTGATTTTTTTTATATTTATATAGCCTACTGTATGTCTAAATAGTTTCATAAAGTTTTATTTCAGCTTCAGTTTTAGTCTAATTTAACTAAATTAAAATAAAAATGTTGCCTTGGCAACTAGCTGAAATGAGATTTTTGGTATTTTATTTTATTTCAAGTAATGCCATTTTTTAACGGTTGTAATTTTAGTTTTAGTTTTTATTAACTACAATAACCCTGGTTTGTTCATGTTAAAACGGTTTAATCCAAGTGCACAAAAATGTTATATGCAATTCAAATACATAAATCTGAAATTTAGGCATGCATAAATAAATAAATATATTTTCTGAGTGTTAAGACGGCAGCATAATATAGAGTGCAGACGTGAGCATCTTTATAGGCCGCTGTGTTTCTTTTCACGCAGTCGTCCATCACTAACCCCAGCATCTTAGAGACAATTTCCAGCTAGTGTTCTTGATTTTCTGCATCCGCTGAGCTGCTGAAACATTCCCTTCCTGAAGCAGCTGGGAGCTTGTTGACACAGCATTTCGCTCTCTTCTGGCTCTTGAATAATGAATCAAGAAAATAAAGCTTATGCATCACGGTATTAGTTGGGATGAATGAGATTTGGATGCAATCCAAGCTGCTCTTCAGCTCCATTAGATGGTCTTGAATACATAAATTCATTTTATGTCAATTTATAATTCTAAGGATTTTTAGGGATTTTTTTTTTCAATCATTTATTGAAAAACATTCTCATTCTCGTGGTTATCTGATGTTGATTTATGATCACACAACATGCAAGTAAACAAAAAAAATATTTTTTAAATATTTAATTTGCATATATTTTTATATTTAATAGTAATAATTTAATTGTTTTATTTAATTATTATTTATATTAATTTTACATTTTTGTGATTTAATTCATTATTACTATTTTTTTTTATTATTATTATTTTTTATCTTACAAAGTTTGGGAAATCCTGAATGTGTGAGACTACAGGGTTTCTAACTTTCATCACCATTTTATCTATAATTTTCATTTCCAAGACCTTCTGGTCTCCATTAAACTATATTTTGCAGGTGATATGCATTAAATGCAGCCGCAATTTAGTTTTTCTGGTGTTGCCACTCCAGCTGAACCTTAAATTAACAAAAAATCCCAAATAATTTGTTTAAAATTTGTGTGACACAAAATATATAGGCATAGTTATGTAAATGTGCAATAATGACTAATAATAAAACTCACCAGAGCAAATCACAGAAGGAAAAATATGGAAGAGGACCTTCAGGATGAAAGCTG
>NW_015514666.1:3045-3414 GCF_001515645.1 Sinocyclocheilus grahami | reverse complement strand
AAAAAAAAAAAAAATTTGAAATTTGAACAAAAACCATAATAGTATATCAATGACACCTAAATAACAGTGCTAATGAAAATGTAGCTATAGTTGCATTGACACTAGTTAATGGGGTAATACCTTTTTAACATAACCAGAAAATGTAATTTATGTTAGAAATTTTACAATGAAGTTTTTGAAATGGGAAACTTGACAATAATCAGCAGTATTTAACCAAATATTTATATTTGCTACAAAAAAATGAATGAATGAATGAATGAGTGAGTGAATGAGTGAGTGAGTAATGAGTGAAGGAGTGAGTGAATGAGTGAGGGAAAGATTGAGTGAATGAGTGAGTGAGTGAGTGAAGGAGCGAGTGAGTGAGTGAGT
>NW_015514666.1:2805-3035 GCF_001515645.1 Sinocyclocheilus grahami | reverse complement strand
AGTGAGTGAGTGAGTGAGTGAATGAATGAGTGAATGAAAGAGTGAATTAATGAATGAAAGAGTGAAAGAGTGAATGAATGAGTGAGTGAGTGAGTGAAAGAGTGAATGAATGAAGTGAGTGAGTGAAGGAGCGAGTGAGTGAGTGAGTGAGTAAGTGAATGAATGAGTGAGTGAGTGAGTGAGTGAGTGAATGAACGAGTGAATGAAAGAGTGAGTGAGTGAGTGAGTGA
>NW_015514666.1:0-722 GCF_001515645.1 Sinocyclocheilus grahami | reverse complement strand
TGTTCTGAACATTAAAATTCAATTAGTAGAGTTGTTTTGAGTTGGTGCAAACTTAATCATTCTTCGTTCTGCTAATTAGCTGAGGATAAAGATGTGCGAGTTTGATTACAGTCATTCTGAATGAGACGTTTAACCACATCAAACGATCACTGAATCCCAGATGCACATCAGTGTGTTTCAGGTGTGATTAACACACGTGAATCTACAGCTATGACTGCTGTCAGACGGCAGGATAAGAGCCGGTCAGATCTGTGTGTCAGACTGTACGATATTCATCGGTCTGGACTGACAGTATTGAGCGTTCTGACATCCTCACTGACACGAGGAGCTGAAGTCGTACGGCACAAACCCCAGAAAGCCCTCGTGTTAATGCTGCCGATGGCTGTCCTGGAGAAAAAACATAATAAGAAAGAACTTGGCGTGTACTTGAATTAGCAGATCACTCATTCTAGAGTTTATAAAATCCAGCGCTGTGTTTCCCAAAAGCATCGTAAGCCTAAGTAGATCGTAGAAACCACAGATAACTATGATCTCTATGATTTATTGAGCCTTAAAATGCCCAGGTCATTTTGATAGTATGTTCCTGAATTGTTAACTAAAACAGAAACTAAATCAATCAAAAAATCATTACATTAAATAAAGCTGAAATAAAAAAAATTGTTTTGATAAACAAAAATTCAAGTACTAAAATTACTAAAACTGAAATAAACTCTGAAAAAAAA
>NW_015514665.1:4388-5797 GCF_001515645.1 Sinocyclocheilus grahami | reverse complement strand
AGGAACAACTTTAATAGTTCAATCAAGTAAGAGTCTTTTTACATACATTTCACAATAATGAGATGCGATTAACATGGTTTAATAAAAAAAAAAAGAATAGTGCCGGTAAACCATTGACATTGAAACAGTATAAAAATACACAATATAAAAAAAATCATTCATTATATGATCTTTATTTCTTAATAGGCCATCAAGACGTAATCAAGTCTTTTATCACATTCACATAATTGTACTGTACTTAATCAAAGGCCTCCCCAAGAACATTTTGTCTGAGTGTTTGTTACTGTGTGAATTATGGAAACAACAAGATCATTTTTGGAAGTGGAACATCACTGACTGTTGAATCTCGTAAGACCAATTTTTTTTCATCAGTATATCATAGATGTGCAAAACAGATCCTCCAATTGCCAGTATTAGAATAATGTCTTAATTTACTACTAGATGTCAATCTTAACTTAAGTCAAAGTAAAGATATAAAAAGTTAATAGAATAAATAGCCACCTGTATTAAGTTAAATATGCAAATAATGTTAAATATTATTAGATTTTCTGTTTAAACAGCAGTTGAAAATATAATAATAATAGCCTTTACTAACCTGTGTTGGTATGAAAACACTGATAGAATAACCTTTTAATATTTTCCTGTTTACAATTAAAGCAATTGAGCATATAATTGTAGCTTTCACTAAGAAGCTGCTTGTATTTAATGTAATAAGCCAAACCATAACAAAGGTAGTTTTTGTGAGGACTCTTTGTATTGTGTGATTATTGGTGCAAACAAGATCATGTTTGGAGAAGGGACGATGTTACATGTAGAAGCAAGTAAGAGACTGATCATGATTTCTTGCTTTATACTTCTGTTTGTGTCCAGAGGACAGCATTTGTAGATTGTAAATGAATTCATAAGATATCAGATTTTAAGGATATAAGTAGAAATAATGAGCACCTAGTTGTGCAGTTGAATCCAGACGTTGTTGCTCTGGTTTTCAACACAGTGTGAATAACAACAACAAGATCATATTTGGTCAGGGAACTCAGCTTCATGTTAACTCCAGTAAGTACAGTGCAATTTTTATAATGATAAGAAATTACAAATTTATATAAATGAATGTATAATCGTAAAATATTTTTGAATATAATGGACGCTTAAAATGGTGTAATGTGAAACTTAAAATGCAAATGGCATTTCTAACTGAGTGACCAGTATAGTGTCTTTACTAAATGTATGAATAACATCCATTACAGTTTGTGATGTGCGATTTGAATTCTAAGTCACATTCTGTGCCAAAGTCAAAGTCATAAATAATAAAAAAAATAATTGAATCTGACAAAACATAATAATGACACAAAACTAAATAATTTACAAATTTCAGACGTTTATCAGTAATCAAACCTGACCATATCATGGCT
>NW_015514665.1:1637-3039 GCF_001515645.1 Sinocyclocheilus grahami | reverse complement strand
GAGCTTGTTTTTGTGAGGGATATTTCTATTGTGTGAATGTGGGGGCTTCTAGGATCTTGTTTGGAGAAGGGACAATGCTACACGTACACGCAAGTAAGATTCCCATTAATATTGTTTTTAGGTAGCCTAAGGAAGGTTATTACTTTGGTATTTGATACAGCATGATGTATGGCAAACATATTGGCAAATCACATGATAAATCATATTTGGTCAGAGAACATAGATGGATGTCTGTTGCACTAAGAACATTTATTGGATATTGATTAATGGCATTCTCAGTATTTATGAGTATATATTACAGTTGTAAATACTTTAAATACATTAATCTTTAATTTACATAAAAATGTATAATGTTGCAGTTTTACTCAAATTTAAAGTCATATGAGCAGTATTTGACCATTCAAAATAAACATCCAAACATGTTTTCGAATTCTTACTCAATAGTAAACAAAATGATTAGAGCTAAAATATTGAAATAAATACTCCTATATTTTAGCCCCAATTCCTGGTAAACTGGTCCCATTTTTGTTATGACTGTTTCTGTTGTGTGGATGCTGCTGGAGGGAGAAAGATCATTTTTGGTCAAGGAACAACTTTAATAGTTCAATCAAGTAAGAGTCTTTAAATTGCTTTTTACATAAATTCAGCAATAATGAGATGCGATTAATACCACGGTTTAATACAAATAAATATACGTAAAAAAATACTGCCATTAAAACAGTATAAACTTTAAAAAAAATTATTTATTCATAAAATGATATTTATTTCTTAATAGGCCATCAAGACGTAATCAAGTTTATTATCACATGCACATACAGTAATTCTACTGTAATCTACTATATTTAATGAAAGGCCTCCCCAAGAACTTTTTGCCTGAGTGTTTGTTACTGTGTGAATTATCAGAACAACAAGATCATTTTTGGAAGTGGAACATCACTGACTGTTGAATCTCGTAAGACAAATTTTATTTATCAATATATCATAGATGTGCAAAACAGACCCTAAAAACTTCCAATTACCATTACTAGAATGTCTTAGCTTACCTTAAGTCAAAGTAATTAAGTAAAACAAAGTTCGAATAAACAACCAACCTGTATTAAGTGTAATATGTAATGTACAAGTCATGTTAGTTTTGCTAATTATATTAAATATTATTATATTTTCTAGTTAACTTAGTTGAAAGTAGTAGGCCTTTTACAAACGTGTTAACACTGATAACTTGTAAACACTGATAAAATAAATATTTCATAATATTTTCATAATTGTAGCTTTCACTAAGAAGCTGCTTGAATTTGATGTAATAAGCCAAACCGTAACAAAGGTAGTTTTTGTGAGGACTCTTTGTATTGTGTGACTTTTGGTGCAAACAAGATCATCTTTGGAGAAGGGACGATGTTACATG
>NW_015514665.1:0-563 GCF_001515645.1 Sinocyclocheilus grahami | reverse complement strand
GATAATATTTGGAAGTGGTACTCAACTTATTGTGAAGTCAAGTAAGTCTCCTTTTAACCCAAGTCCACTTATTTTTATACAGTTAAATTTTATAAAATGAACTGATTTAAAAACAAATTTGATTTTAAGACAATCCAAAATGTATATGTTTATATTTCAATACTATTTAGGGATGTTAAGATACTAATTGATACTGAAATATAATTGTAAAAGTATTCATGTATTATTGTCATAATTATTATGTTTTTATTTTGGGCTGTTATATTCCCTTTAATTTCACTGAGGTTTAATTATAACCTTAGCTTTAGGTTTCATTAATTGCGTTTACACATTAGTCAGACAAGAACAAAATCATATTATTCGTGTAAGTGGGAAAACTGAGATATAACCATAGTAGACCGTGCAGTTATTTGCTATTAGTTGTGGAAGTTTTTGATATGCAGTTACTCTCTGTGTGACTAATAATTACAAGTTAATCTTTGGAAGAGGAGCACAAGTGCATGTTGAAGCAAGTGAGTGAAACAGCCTTACTGTTACTATATTATACGGTTGCCTGATTTAAA
>NW_015514664.1:5240-5797 GCF_001515645.1 Sinocyclocheilus grahami | reverse complement strand
CTCACTCACCCTGCACAGTGATTTTGCCTAGTGTGCTGGCGTTGCCCGCAGAGCTGGTGGCGAAGCACATGTATTGTCCTGAGTCGTCTGCTGTCATGTTGTCCAAAATGAGTGTGCAAGAGCCGTCTGGGTCCTCAATGATGATGTGATGAGGATCCGCTTCCACGGCACGCCCGTCTGTTTGTGAAACAGATGGATGAATTACTTTACTTCTAAGAAGACATCAAGAAGGGAAAAACCTAAGATTTGGTTCCTTACCTTTGTACCAGGTGACCTGTGGTTTGGGGGCACCAGTGACCTTGCAGGCGAGCTTTACCGTCTGTCCGAGCTCTGCTGTGCAGTCTGTCAACACCGCGTCAAAATCTGGAGGGCCTGTAACATAAGTAAAATGCTAAATATTAGGACTAGGGTTTATTTTTATTGTAGTATTTAAGAACATGACATTGTATTTAGGAGAACTGATATCTCTTAAAGGGATAGCTCACCCAAAAATGAAAATTCTGGCATTAATTACCCTCATGTTGTTCCAAACCCATAAGACCTTCATTCATCTTCGG
>NW_015514664.1:0-952 GCF_001515645.1 Sinocyclocheilus grahami | reverse complement strand
AAGGATTTCAAATCATTGATATTACGGAAGATGGTTTCCTTCTGGCTGGTGATTTCAGACGGTGTGCTCTCTTTATCCACACCCTTCAGATGGTGTGATGTGAAGAACTCCATCTCCTTCAGAAACTCAGTTTCTGTGCTAATCAGCTCCTGGACGAGTAGACTAGATACAAGTGAAACCCAGGTAGAATTACTAAAGTAGTACAAAATAAAATGCACATTGCACTTTTAATAAAATGTCCAAATTTACCAGAGTTTTTTCTTGTACTCTGTCTCTGTGACTTCTTCTCTGGTGGTCTCTGGGAGGTCTGCAACATCTGCAGACAGCTACAACACAACCATTCCATCATCGGTGAGAAATTATAAGATGCACAAGCAAATGCACACATTTTTTAAATCAATATTTCACCACTACATGACCAGTTATCCATTCTGAATGATCCTAAACTGACCTTCAGTCTTTTGTCGAGATACGCAGGCGAGACCCATCCCTGGCGAGATGGATTGGATTTGGTGGGCTTGGTGCGGACCAGCCATTTAAGTGGGTGGGCAGAATCCAGAACCTCCACATACTGGCCCTCTTTCAGAGCGATGACATCTTTGCTGACTCCCATGGGGTTGTAGTCAGCGATCACCACATAGATATCAAACATCTGCACAGATTCATTGAGACAACAGAGCATTTGGATAAGGTGACTTGCCCTCGTCCCTCTTAAGCTCTGGATTCTGCTTTTAAATATCCTTCTGTGAACTGAAGATTAACCAGATGCTTAACTTACCTAAAAAATTCTTATGTGAACAGAATAGCAACACATACATTAGTTACAATATTAAAATGACTTTGCTGATGACACTGAGAATGTGTTATTTCTAATACCTCTCCCCTGGCATCTCCATCATCTGACTCAGATGATGAGTCTGCGATCAGAGATGGAGGGCGTGATCGGCCGTGA
>NW_015514663.1:4712-5797 GCF_001515645.1 Sinocyclocheilus grahami | reverse complement strand
AACCCGAGTCAGATCAGTCTGAAGAGCTGGGCTGAGTTTGGTGGTGCTAGCTTGAAAGCTCTAGGAGCAGCATTCAGAAACGTCAGTCTCATATGAATAAGAAGCTTAAATAGCAGATCAGTAGGTTGGCTTTCTCAAGCTCAAGCTAAATAACACACAAACCACCAACTAATAAAGAAAAACTAAAGAGCACTTACTGAGATGATAATTTGTTTAACCAACTTCGTGTCATCAATGCAATCGAATGCAGCCAATAGTACAAGATGAGCATATTCACCCTGAAAATACATAAATATATCTTATTTTTACTGCCTTAAAACATATGATGGACTGAAAAATTACAAAGCATTATTTAGGTGAATCTCACGAAATCTGTCAATCATATGTCTAGGTCATATTTCCCGCTGAAAATCTAATGAAAGCAGTAATGATAGTTTGCTTAAAGAAAACAAAGACACTTTTTGTAATATTAAGACTACTTTGCTTTGTGGTATCAAAAATCTTTATTTTATATATATATAAAAGATTTTTGTTAACTTACTGTTATGTTTGATCAGCTTAATGTATCCTCACTGAATAAACTGGGCAGTAACAGATACTATATATATATATAAAAACACACATGCATATATATTATTTATAATCCAGACTTCTGTGAGATTCACCCATTCATAGACTGTACAGATAAGAAAGGTAGCTTACCATTGCAAACTTTGCAATGTATGATTTCAACGTTTTTACTACAACTTTTCGGTCCTGAAAAAAGACAAACAGAGAAGACAAAAACCCGTCACACTAACAGCAAACACTAGCGATCATGAACGGTCTAAAATAAGGTGTCTAAAGGAGTGCTAACCTTGGGTGTGCCGTGCCATAAGCAGTGCATGGTGACTCTGGCTCCGTCGTGTGTGTGCGCCATGTACACGACCGCCTCTCTGATGGACTCGATCATCTCCTGAAGGACACACCGCTACAGACATTAGACAGCAAGCGGCAGTAATCAGAGCGCTGTCGTCGCTGGTCACAGCACTCACCGTTCTCTGCTTGGCTGGAGCGTGCTCAAAGAAGTCCAGAAAAACTTTGTG
>NW_015514663.1:0-1039 GCF_001515645.1 Sinocyclocheilus grahami | reverse complement strand
TATCGGGCACATAAACATGCAAATAATTGGTATCGGTTATAAAATGTCAATATCGGTCGATCACTATACAAAATTCTCACATGCAATAAACAAACGCTTACCGTCTTACAATTTCCCACACTTGCTTTGCTCTGCTGACAATCTGGTAACTCTCCTTTTTCTCATTCTGCTGGCGATTCTGCTTCAACTCTTTCTTTTTTTGTTTGAATTCACCCCATTTAGGTTTCTTCCCTTCAGAGCCTGTCAAAGAAAATGCTATTGATTAATCAATACCTGAAAAACCACAAAACAGTATTAAAACCACTGCCAAACGGGGCAATTCAGGAGACATTATTGTGATATTTGTACCTCCGTCCTCTTTGCCTCCTGGGTGTTTTCTCTTCTTTGCGAACTTTCCATCTGCTGGTTTTCTGCTGAATTTCCGTGGTCCTCCATCTCCACCTGATTTTTTAAAAGTCTTTCCTTTGTCTGTGCTGTGAGGTTTGAATGGCCGCTTGCCCTGAGGTTTTCCTCCTGGTTTACCTAATAAAGCCACACAGATATTATTAATGCACTGTAGCCATATATCAGTGGACAGAGATTTGGTCAATACAGCCCTGCTGGATAGTGGATCCTTTACCATCACAAACACAACCCTGAAAATGAGGTCAAGTCAGAGACCTCACTGCACAATATTAAAAACAAGAATGAAAAGAAGTTACCCTTTGGCTTGAACGATGGTTTCTTCGCGTCTCTAACGTTAGGCGTAAACGACTTCTTTCTTGGTCTGGCCTCCATACTGAACTGCAAATGGTTAATTAATTAACTTTGTTAGATGACCGATTTAACAAATGTATACTGTATCTCTAGAAGCTGAAAAGTTAAACATGTGCTTTCATCGGAGAACCGTGGCGAGCAGATCTTGTGTCCGAATAACACCTCGCGAAGACCAAGTAATGGCAATTATAGTGGTTTATAGCGTAGCTTTAAATTGCTGACAGGCATGTAGTCTAATAAATGTTACACATATACAATATTGGAGCATTTCGTTGTTCAACAA
>NW_015514662.1:4966-5798 GCF_001515645.1 Sinocyclocheilus grahami | reverse complement strand
CTCTGTATCTTATTTTCCTACAAACGCACAGCACAGAATGTATAAAAGTGGATATAGATGCAGGTTCCTGGAATCAATAGCCAGAGCAAAACCGGATCTGACAGGTGGAAAAAACAGAGGAAGGTTTGCAAACTCATGGACACCTACACAGACATGCAGACCATACAAACACATAAACAAGAGAGATGGGGGGAGTGAGAGAGCTACAAGCTATTCCCACTGAAAACTTTATAAGATGAGTGTTTTATCAAAGATGAAAGCTTACGGGTTGTGACGCACATGAGGGGAAAAAAAGCCAAAAGCAATTGGATGGAATTGAACAATGAAATCTACTTACACCTGTTCCCGGGTGAGGATATCTACGAATAACAGCAGAGAAACACTTTCATCCTGTGACGCATTTCACTGGTAATAAAGAATTCAGTTTCTTTGTTTTCAATGACACTTATGAACAATTTGATGCTAATTATTATATGAAACCACCTACAGAGGTGAAATAAATTGTCTTTACATCATGCTCTCTTCATGTACACCTAAATTTGGCTCTTTGATGACTCATTCTATGCTTTTGATATACACCTTTTTTTTGGGAAACAACCACAGAAGTGTAGCACGTCAACAAGCACCATATTTTTCACCATCTAGTATTTCCTGTATTTTCCTACTGAAGTCTTGTCGTTGATGAATGGTGAACATGGCATGGATGATCTCCCTCGGGTCCTGTTTGGTCATGGAGTAAATGCAGGTGCTGATATTTTGACTGTCTCCCTGTCTCTGTTTCGAAGAATTTTGACCGAGATACGGAACGTCTGGAAACTTTATGTCGACAGTT
>NW_015514662.1:1742-4083 GCF_001515645.1 Sinocyclocheilus grahami | reverse complement strand
AGGCCACACACAGAACTTGCTTTGGCTGTAAATGATCTAGCAGAGCTGAGCTGTAAGGCTTGTGTGTGCGGTTTCCTTATGTTAGACACTGTAGACAGAGTGACAGATAAGTGTACACGTTGGTACATAATGAGGTAGGTGAGCTATAGTGAGCGTGGCAGCGTCATGGGTCTCATTCATAACATACATATATGGATATGGCCATGCCTAATTAATCCCTGTGCCAAACAGTGACTTGGCGCCACTCAACTTTGACCAGAAAGGGCCATGAACCATTTATGATGGGGCCACTGATTGACTTCAACGGAAGTGCATGAGGCTCACAGTGTTTTGAATTAATTTTAGACAGCTTCGGATTCAATGTTGGGCAAAGAGGAAGCCCTTGAATCTCTGACAGTCCGACTGTCCATCCATGCATTATGGATTTGCTCCTATCAGTGATATCAGAACAAATTACTTTGGATTTCTTCCACACTTATGGAGGCTCACTGTGATAAAAACATGCTTTCCCTGGCCACTTCTTTCCTCAACACGGACTTCGGCAACCTGGTGTCTTGCATTTAATGGCAGACATGACAAGGTGGTGTTAACTTTCGATGAGCCTGTAGCATACTCTGGCAAAAAGCAAATGTCATAAAGAGCAAACAGTGGAATCTCGCTCACCTGAAAATATTAGTCTACCCTTTGTGCAGTGCATAGCATTTCTGCAGACGTGTTTATCCAACACAACTTCCAGTGGACTTACAGGGGTAATCCCATTGGAGCAACCTGGGGTTAAGTGGTTTGCTCAAGGATCCAGTGGTGATAGCTCTTGGCTTGCTTCGTGTGGGAAAATAGCAACTTCCCAATTACCAACCTTGAGTTTTAAACACTCGAGCCAATAGAACACCATACACCTACACCCGTTTAATGCTGCATTCTCAGAAAATGTAACAATTCCAAAAGTAATTAAAAGTAAATCCCTTTCTAGCGCATAGCCAAATTCAGTATATCAGGGGACGCATCTCCCTGTTTTACACTAAGCTCGGCTTGGACAGGTCTGGAAACCTTTGCCAAGAGCCAAATTGACAAGTGGCCCATTTGAGGTGCACATTATTGGCCATTGCTGTGCAGAGGAGCCACAAGAGGTGGACTTTACCACACACAGGAAACCATGTCAATCAAGTGTCACTGCCTTGATAGATGGAGGTATGAGTGATGTTTGAAATTCTACTCTGACTGGGACAACAAGTGAGTTGTTGTTCAAAACTTTAGTCAAGATATCAAAATCCAATCGGAAAAAGCGACCTTGGGAGATTAGTTTTAACTGAAAAACATTCTGGTGTATGTCAGTATTCTGAAAAATAAGTGCAACAACCCCTCTCCATTAATATATCAAACTCTGACAATTGATGTTTTCATAGAAAAAAAATATATATTTTGCAGTAGCTGCTTGTGAGTTATGCCGCAACTATTTCGTGAAAACAAAAAGGAGCCAAATGTGTACCTCGAGGAAAAACAACTACAAGGACAGTTTGTATCAAACACATCAAAAGTGCAAAGGTAAAAACACCAGAAGTAATAAAATTGCTCATAGGAAGTGTCAGTGTCTGACAGAATCACTTAGGCCCCTGCTGCCTTTTGCTCTGTTTCTGTGCTCAGGGGGTGTCCGGTATACTTCCCATCTGGTCTTCCCTCTCTGATTGGAAAAACACACACTCCCTTTGTGTTTTGCAGTTGTGTCAAAGGAAGCCCTACTCATTAGCTCCAGTGGACATTCAGGTATCATCTTTCAACCTTTCTTCTCAGACTTCATATGACCAGGTTGAAGACCTAATTCAGACTTATCCTTTAGTTCCTGCCCTGGGTGTGGCCTTAAGAGTTCAGTAATCACCTCACCGGCCACAAATTGGCTTCGTGACCTCTGGAACATACCAGACAACGACTAGATCTTGACTCCTTGACTGTATCTTGGCACCCTAAAATCATAGTGAACCCAGTAGACAAATATTTGAATGGCTGCTGTTCTTAGGCATACTTAAGTGAGTGAGAAGTGTCAGCATGTGCGGCGGTGGGATCTGGGACCACTGACTATGATGTAACGAAGGGAGCGTTGCATTCTCTGGCCCATGCAACAGGCAAAAGCAGCTGGACTGGGTGTTTAGACTGCAGCCTCTCCCCCTCCTCCAAGAACAATTTCCCACTCCGGTTCCACCTCTCATTTCCCACAGCTCCCAGTAAACAGAACACACCCATGGCAGGACTTCAGACACAGCGAACAGACAGTCGAACTTCCAGTCCTGGCTCACAAACACGTATACACACACACAAACACACACAGGTTTGTTTTTATGGTTTATGG
>NW_015514662.1:632-1602 GCF_001515645.1 Sinocyclocheilus grahami | reverse complement strand
CACACACACACACACACACACGAGAGTGAGAGAACGGACAGTCATAGCTGCAGTGTGAGGTCTGGTCAGACATGGATCGTGGCAGTAAAACAGTCTATCTTTCCGCCGTACTCTTTCTCTAATGTAGAGGCGAAGCCAAAAGGAGTAAGTTCTAGGGCGCTAGGCAATTTATCATTCTCTAAAGCTACAGCCCTTTTAAAATAATGTAAGCATGGGATATCTTCTCCATTAGTAGAGACAGTAGGGAATTTACAACGTTTACAGAACATGCTGAAGGAATTTTTATGGAGCCACTTTCAGAGACAATCTTTGGGAGATGGTGAGAGATGAGAAAGATGTAGGATTTGTTCAATAGCACTTTTCCTAACACCACATGAAAGACTTCAATGCTTTCCATTGTCCCATCCAAATTATCCCTAAATCTGAACCATTGTGCAGCATCTCCAATGAAGCATGCTGTAACCTACCACGTGATAAATTCCTACTTTAAAGTCGACAGGTAAATGAACTACTGATGAACTAAGAGGAACATCACACATGGATTAAGTCACGTCAGTCATGGAGACCACCCGGCTGAAGCAGTCGTCATCTAAATGAAAGATGACACACACAGGTAATAGGACATGTGTGGACTAAGCTAAGTGTCTCATCCAGGGGCTCATGTCATGATGGAAGGAGAAGGTCTAAGGAAGAGTGCAGAACATGACAGACAATGTTTGGGGCTGTGAATTTGAACTCCCTAAAACAATCTGTCATTCCCGCCCAACCCCAGAGCCCAAAGCTGAACTCCCAGCTTCCTGGAGGTGCAGCCCAACATGTACAAACATTCTTGGATAAAGAGAAGTGATGAATTACTCTTTTATTACACTTTCCATGTTGTCTGTACCTTCAGAATGTATATAAAAGAAAAACTCAGTTTTATTTTTAGATTTAGGTATTTAGGAGATACATACTGCATATATAAAAAAAA
>NW_015514662.1:0-585 GCF_001515645.1 Sinocyclocheilus grahami | reverse complement strand
TAGATTTAGGTATTTAGGAGATACATACTGCATATATAAAAAAAATACGAGCAAAAGTAGAGAAAGAGTTGGCATTGAAGGCAGAGAATGATAAAGTCATTGTTTAATTTCTTTTTAACTAAGTCAGAATTTTAGTCACACTAAAAATGACAAAAATGAAAGAACATGACATGTTGAAAAATTGCTCAAATCAAAGGATATTTTTAACTACAAATAAATAAAGGAATACAATTTAAAAAAATACATTTAATAGGCTTGTGTATTCTCTGGGAATCAAAACAATGACCTTGGCACTGTTATGAGCTGAGCTTAATGAACATCCTGACTAATCTGCATATAATAAAAGGTGTATTGTATATACTGCAAGTAACTATATTGAAATAGGTCTGTTCGCATATAAAAGAGGAAGTAAACGTTTCCTGGCTTGAACTCTCCAAATGCTTTGAATTTGCTTCCTACGTCTTTAGTTACATATCAGAATAGGTCTTGGAGGTGTTGGCAAGGAAGGGTTAAGCATTACTGAAGTTTGTCGGCAAGATTAATTCCTCTTTTGAGGACACGGGGCCATTTAGCAATCAGACAAGA
>NW_015514661.1:4792-5798 GCF_001515645.1 Sinocyclocheilus grahami | reverse complement strand
AAATGGATGCCTATTGATGAAATTTGGACTGTTTTTGAGGTGTTCAAGTTCAAAGGCATTTAATTAAATCCATTGATTTCAAGATTTAATACCAATACTTCTTAGATTTTATGCTCTCAAATTTTATTCAAATAATTTATCATTAAAAAAAATTCTTGCATGTGTACTTGTAAAATGTTTAATTTCAAAGGAACTCAATTTAACTAACATTTAAAACTAGGCATTTTCTTACAGTTACAAGTATATTCTTACAATATGGTTTTAGTTAAAATATTAAGTTATGACTCTTGAGCTCTCGCTCCACTGGGTCCAAAAATCCTATGCAGATTTAGAATGCATTAAAAGGAAGTGCGGATTGAGACTACAAGATACGATTTTCAAATACAAGCAGCTCACATTTTACTACTCGCACATGGACCCCTCCAAAACCAATCCTGCCATGCATGTTTGGAAACAATTGTTCCAACATGAATAAAACTCGCACACAAGTATGTGGTTGAAAAATGGAGTTGGTCTTTATTGACAGATTTTACAGAGACGAATTTAGTCCTCTTGCTGTTCCACCACTGTGCCCTTCTCACTGACATAGACTTCCGGATGTCCTTCTTTCTCACAGTGGTGGCCTGCTGGATCAGAGCAGCTGATGGAGAAAACAAAGTGAAAACATGTTAAGACACACCAGTTTAAATGACACAAGGTGGTGCACCCAAGAACTCCCATGTGCTATGAGAGCTGTGCAGAAACGTGTAACATGCAAACCAAGCCAGTGGTTATAGCTGTGGACACCTATGTAGTAAGTGTACTAGTGGTGTGACGATAAATCGATTCGTGGAACGATTCTGCGATTTTTCAAATGCGTCTCGATTCTCTCTGGAATCGATTCTGAGCTTAGATTTAAACAGCAAATGGCACTGTGTGCTTTAGAAACAGCTGTACTCTACTTGCTTCCAGTTTCTTACACACACACGCACCACTTGAACCTAAAATAATCATTCATAAAGTTCGA
>NW_015514661.1:2377-2586 GCF_001515645.1 Sinocyclocheilus grahami | reverse complement strand
CGGATTCAGAAATTAATCAAATGCAAATTGAAATCAAATTGATATTTAATTTTCATCTAGCTCAATCGGATCAATTGAAGTGTTTATACGAAGGATTTTCAGTCCAATTAAGCCAACAATCCTGTTGTAAACTGATATGTGGGTGCACATAAGAGTTATGCTGCATTTAAAGGATTAGTTCACTTCCAGAATAAAAATTCTGATGATTT
>NW_015514661.1:0-625 GCF_001515645.1 Sinocyclocheilus grahami | reverse complement strand
AAACACACAAGAACAGGACGCGCCATGTTCTTACCTCGCCGATTAAAGAGGAAAGGGAGGCGGAAGGACGTCATGACGTAAATGTAAGCAGCACGTTTTGCGTCATCGCCAAGGCACGACCGAGCGATTACAGATACTGAGAACCGATTTAGTAAAGCGTGTTGTAACTGTCATAACAATTATTATATATGTTAAATTGACATATCTTTCTTTTTATGTAGGAGAATGTGTCACATGCACGTTTGTCACGATGTCTTTGTCATAAACGTGCAGGGTGAGTTAATCGATGTCAGAGCGATTGATGAGAGGACGATATTCGTCTAAATGCTTTGAGGGTTTAGTGTAACTGGTGTTTGCTCTGGTTTAGTTGTATGACTGATTGTACAAACATAGAATGCCAAATAGGTTAGTGTGCAGGCCAGCGCAAAGTCACTGCAATCTTAACAGTATAATATATGCATGTGTTTAGCTTGGGGTTAAAGCATGCTTAAACTTTGAGTTTGGGGACTGGACTATGTAGTCCTCACATCAGTGGACAGAGATGGAGAGGAAACATAAAAACACTAGCAAACCAAACATTAAAGACTCTGAAATGCCATGCACACGTGTGACCCTGCACCACAAA
>NW_015514660.1:4958-5798 GCF_001515645.1 Sinocyclocheilus grahami | reverse complement strand
CTCAACGTTCAGATTTAAGAATAAGATATTTTTTTCACCCAAGATGGAAATGTACGGTTCTGGTAGAATGTCCCACGGGTTGTGACCTATAATGACCGTCCAAACTTCACAAACTTGCTACACATTAACAACAGAGTGAGTGAGGAAAGACAACATTTCATATATTTCTGATCCTATGGAGGGTTACAGCAATTTCTGAATGATGAGCCGTTTATGTCAATAACAATGACAGTGAAAGGCTGGGACACTAATGTAGTCCACTAGAGGAAGCCACAGGAAAAGATGTGTTCATACTTTAGCATCAGTGTAAAAAGAGCAATAGTAAAATAGTCACCTACAGTAAAATAAAATGCACAAGAAATTCCTTTTTGCAACCATGGTTAGTTTGCAAAGAGATCTGTGATCTCCAACATGCTCATAGATCAAAACATATTTGTCAGTCGCCAGACAGACTGCTTTACATGACAGTATGTTGTTCTTTTAACATAATATATAGCATACTTCTTTAAAAAGACACTCAAAGGCACATTTTATTTGAAAAGACACATGCCAATGTATTGTATCACTGAACTGTCTGCATTGGTGCTTGGACTGCAGTGGATGACACAAGCGGCTGTTTTACTCTGTAACTGCATGGCATAATGCAGAGGGAACTCTGTGCCGGTATAACTTTGTGTTCGTGCTTAATTATCAAACAGATGTACTTGTAGATGCCTAGCAGTACACACATCACGTGAAGTAAGTTACTGCTATTTGCAATTGTTCAGTTTGATAATAATAATAATAATAATAATGTAATAATTGCTCATTTATGATACACCTTGTTGTACCTGTGATTGT
>NW_015514660.1:0-779 GCF_001515645.1 Sinocyclocheilus grahami | reverse complement strand
ATTTTTTTTAATACCTCAAAATCAGTTTCAGAATCATTCTGATGGTGCACGGACATGTTTCTTTCCCATGCCGTTATGTAAGTTTGGTGAGCGGGTACGAAATTCCAAGATTTTATTTGATTTTTTCACGGCAGGAACTCTAATCACGACCGAAATACAGTAAAAAAATCACTGATATTTGTTTTAAGTCTTGTTAAATTAAACTCATTGTGCTTTCATATTAAAAACATCACTGTGGAAGGGTTCTTATTTGCATGTTTAGTGACAAACAAAAACAAGTCAAATGTGCACTTGTAAAAATAGTTTAATGCATGTGATCCGGGGGCTAAATGGGTGAAGACAGGTGCTAACAGTATTGAAATGCACAGTTAATTCATGACATACAACATGGGGGTGGAGAGTACAAAGTCTGATTCTGTCACATTATTATATTGTGATACTACAAACATTATTCTATTCTTAGTCTGCATCGCATGATTAATACAGAATTGACCAATATTATTAATAATAAAAAGTCACACCAAAACGATGACATACAAACACACCATACACAATTCTAAACGTGATCTCATCTAGTAGCCAGGGACAAAATACAGTATCGTGATTAAAAAAACGTTCTGTACATGGTTATCTTGCTTAGAACAAAAGGAAAAACAGCAGATAAAACAAGTTCAGAAAATGACAAAAAATAATGTACAATTCACAGGTTTGTGTGTCATGATTACTTTGACTTCCTTCGTTTCGCCTGGGTGGGACTGGCTCCAGTGTTTGATTCTTGA
>NW_015514659.1:4119-5801 GCF_001515645.1 Sinocyclocheilus grahami | reverse complement strand
GCAGCAGATTTATGACTGCTCCATTCCTCTCCACGTACAGATGGAGAAACTCATCGCGCCCGCTTCAGCTCCGCTTACAGGCCAGCCATTCATCAAAACTGGCGTGCGGAAAATACGTTTTATGAGGATGGAGCATATCAGTATTGGTTATTTTAATTGCGGCATTGCACCAGCACAAGGCGACAGTCTTTTGAATGGCAGATATGGTAGACTCGCTGTTTGCATCGAGCTCCTTACATGGGTTTCTGCTTTTATCAGAGGTTTATGCAACAAAAAAGCATTACTGTGCTATATTAGTATTAGTATAGCAGTATTTAGTGTCATAATTGATGGCTGAGGTTTGGGCAGTATAATGCAATGTTATATTACATTAAAGATAAGGACACATATACAATAAAGACATTGTCCATTATTTGAATGTGGCTTTCAGTTGATCAACAATCGTTCAAAATACTGAACCGCTGTTTTGGCCAACAAAGCAATTCATAAATTGTATTTTATGGACACCAGCTCAGCCTTTCAGTTCAAGTCTGCCTTCATTATATATGTGACTCTCGTCAGTGTGGTTTATCATGCAGTAAATGTGACATTGTTGAACACCAAAAAATATTTAGGCCAAAATGTAAGATTGATGTATTTGAATTGCATATAACATTTCCATCCATTTGGATGACTCATTAAAAAAATTAAAAATATAAAAATAAATACAAATATCTATCTATCTATCCATCCATCCATCCATCTATCTTTACAAATCTGTTCATTGTGGAATTACATTTATTCAGTTAAAAATATGATATGGTTTAAATGATAAATGGTTTCTTAAATTAAAACAAAAAAATGTTTGTTGGTTAAAATGGTTTCTTGGTTTGTTATGAATGTCAAGAGAAATTTCATTTGGAAGTACAGGAACATCCTGAAACGTTTCACTTGATTAAGACGGAGAAACAGATTAAAATGGATCTCACTGTGTGTTTATCTGAACAGACAACCTTCAGCAAAACCAGCTACAAATTCAGCATATCCCATTAAAATCATGTACCATTTGATTACGAATAACATTAGCTTGCAAGGCCACATTTGTAGCGTGGCGGTATGTGTCAGAGCGACTGTGTGACGCTGATAAATTCAGCTCATTCAGTCTGACCCCGGGGCCGCAGTAACAGGGGACTCTGGGTTGCCAGATCCTCCGCTGCTGATCCACACTCTCTGAATGGAAACAGTCTTTATGTGAAACCTGTTGATGCAGGACACATTGGATTCCACTAAAGTACAAAGCTACAAGTTTATTAAGACATTTTTTCCCATCCTGCAGTCATAAATTAATTATGGCCTTTGAGAAAAGTATAATGTGTTTTATTCTATTTTCAAAATGTTATTTTTTTTTATTTATTCATATTTTATTTTATTATTATTATTATTTTTATGTTTGGTTGGCACCACTTCTTACCAATCAGAACTAAAGGCATATTAGGTCCACCCTTCTTTAGTATAATTATTTCTAATTTCCATTCATCAGCTTAATCCGGTGTCGTTAAAATTGCACTCGTGTGATATTGCTCTCCCGCCTCGTGTGATATCGCTTATCATATGATATAAATATGAGACTAAAACTCATACAGGAGCATTTTTGCCTTAATATCTTGAATTTTAGGGCATAGCTGCATTTATGGAGTTGTTGC
>NW_015514659.1:2249-2699 GCF_001515645.1 Sinocyclocheilus grahami | reverse complement strand
TTTTACGTTCACCCTAAATGATTGTTTGTGAATTCAATGGAATTCTGCTACATTGGACCCATAGGAAACATATGTATATATAGATATCTGTTTCAGTATTTGTGTGACTTTATGTTCTTTGTCATTTTCACAGTGGTGGCAGATAAACATTGTCCCACCATCAGATATTACTGCAGATATTATAACACTGTGCTACCACTGACCAACTTCAATATTAGCCTGAATGTCATAGTGACCTATAGGTATGCCATGTTAAAATGTTTCAAAAATGTTGAGTGAGAGAGAGACCCTGGCCGCTGTGTTTAACTTATATTGTATTGAAAAGAGCAGCGTGAACATTATTCTAAACATCTCCTTTAGTGTTCAACAGAACAAAGAAAGTCAGATGGGTTTAAACAGCTTATCCATTAACTATAAAACATGCTTCTCTATTAATCAGTCACTAGACAG
>NW_015514659.1:0-1035 GCF_001515645.1 Sinocyclocheilus grahami | reverse complement strand
TCTTCTAGATTTTCAGAAGCGATCTCAACAATCGCTCCACCTGTTCTTACATTTGCCAAGATACCAGAGTCTAACATCTGAGATTTCCATAGGAACTCGAATACTTCTCACCAGATCCTTCCAATGATCCACTGCGTCACGTCTGCCTCGGTTTTATGGTTAACTGAGGTGTTTTCTCAATTTTCCATTTGTCTTTGGAATGTCTTTTGACGCTTTTGGGCTTGAGACTCTCTACTCCAGATACGTCAAAGCTAACACTGCAGTAAAATCTCTTTAATGATAAGTCTTTCCAAATACACTTGTTCTTTTCTCAGAGTCTGTCAGATATTGAACAGGGCATCGCTCTACTATTTGCACTAGTTTGGCGTGATGCTCGTGTTTGTTGTAGCGGCTCCTGACTGTACATTCAGGTGGGGCAGATTCTGGGTCGTAGCACTAGTTTATAATAAACTCAAGAAAGCTTATAGTCTTTATAGTCATGCACACAGTTTTGGCAGAGATCTAATGTTCTTGCATTATTCTGATTGCTGATTGCATGCTGTCTATTGACAGGCTCAAACATGCTATAGCCTTAATATTGTCTCCAAATGTTGATTTAGAATGTTGCAAATTGTAGAGGAACTGATCACAGAATCTGTAAAGTGTGACATCACTCGTTACTAGCCCCGCCCACGACTGTTGACTGACACTGACCCCGCCCTGAATGAGCCGCACACAATCCGCCATGATTATCTTCACGCTAGAGCATTTCAAAACAGCATTCAATTACAGTAAGAAATGTCTACAGAAATCATTCATTCAAGAGCAGTAAGTGATTTTGTGTGGCTCATTTATATACAATATGTATATTACACTGCTGTCACTTAATACACCAATTTAATGTAAACATGGAAGTTCTCTCCCAGTTGTTTACCTTCACAGACATAACCGGCTGTGTTTTTGTAGCTTATGTGTTTGTTTGTATTTTTCAACATAAACTTGTGTGTATTCGACAGTTTAAGCGCAATAAGACATGAAAGAGAACTTAGTTTAGTA
>NW_015514658.1:4882-5801 GCF_001515645.1 Sinocyclocheilus grahami | reverse complement strand
ACACACACACACACACATATATATATATATATATATATATAAACATTAGCATCATGATTTTCTGAAAAGCTACTTTGAAACGTGTATTGTGAAAAGCACTATTCAAATAAAATTGATGTGATTTGACTATTCATGCATATTCGTGTTTTGGCTTATTTCCTTTACTTACAGAGTGTAGCCATACTTACGAACCTTACGAAAACGAAACGTATTATCACCAAATATATCATTAACTTGTAAATCATTCAAGTGTACTATAAAAAAACAACTCTACGGAGATATTTTTCTCCTTTCTGGATTGAAGACAGAGATATCATCACTTGAAATATCCCACAAATCAATACCTCACCGTTAGCATGAGCTCACCAACTTCCAGTGGCAGCACTTCATTTTGGTAATGGCCTAAAGAGCCAGTGGGAAAAGAGCGGACCGACATGGCAGCCCCACGCAACACACACAGCAGAGTGCACTTAAAGCACGGCAGACTAAATCAGGGCCAATTAGTTTGTCTGTGGTCCACAGCAGCTGGGCTAAGTCTGGGGGCAGAGGTTCTCGGGGCTGGAGCTGAAAAATTGTGGCAGTCCTGAAGCAGGCCTTTCCTGAAAGAAATAGAGGAGGGGGATGCAGGGAGAGATAGAAAGAGGACAGCGGCCCACTGTCGGTCAAAGAACACAGTGCACTCTTTTTCCGCTAACCTTGCCCGACATCAATCACGCAAGCTGGAGGTAGAGTGAGAAGTCAACTCGGCCACTGAGGAAAATATCTGTAATGATTGACGCAGGGGCTTGTGTGTCAACCTCGATGCTTTTATGGAGACCAGATCTAGCAAAACCCGTTCATTATGGACTTGTTTACTATTGTGTGATTTGTACTGGAGTTTTTTTACTTTTAGTCCAAGAATATGAGCTATGAAGCCAAC
>NW_015514658.1:0-832 GCF_001515645.1 Sinocyclocheilus grahami | reverse complement strand
GTTATTTAATGATATCTTGGAAGCAATATTTTTTTACCTGTACTGTACAAATATGTGATTCCTCGCATTTAATAATTTTAGCAAACATTGTAACTGGCATTTCAATAAATATGTGGAATCACAAAGTATTTGTACAGGATAAGTTTGCAAAAGTGTAAAAATATCATTCAGTGTCTACACATGACTCTTTTGATTGGAAATGAGTGTACAAGTTTTAATGTACATTTTTGGGACATGTGTTTGCTTATTACAATGCACATTTTTAGAAACATTTGTTATTTCATTCAAAACGAGCAAATTCACTCCAAACCCTTTCCACAACTGATATTACACACAAACAGCCAATGAAATATAGCCATTTCAACTTAGCTACATGCCACAAAATGTCAATAAAAACTACATAATAATATTAATAAAAATAACAATAATAATAATAATACAACTAGCAAATACACTCCAAACAGCCAATCTAAACTATTTTTGAACAGTTTTAACTGTTACTACTGAACAACTATGTGATTTCACACATTTAATCAAATACAGTTAAAGGATCTTAGTTGAAGTTAATAAGAACAATTGCAGTCCAAATGTAATGTAAATAAAAACTCCTCCCACAAATTATGTCCCGCTCTAACAACCAATCAAAACACAGCCATGTGGTAGACACCCAATTCTGCGTCAGAAGTTACATTTTTACCTTCTTCTGCAGTAAATCCACACACTTAATCAAACACATCCATACCGAACATCAATTCACAAGCGTCCCTTCATGTGCGAGTCAAGTCACGGCCCGAGTGTGTCACATAAAGTGCGTTAAGTTCAATTGTTAGTT
>NW_015514657.1:4852-5802 GCF_001515645.1 Sinocyclocheilus grahami | reverse complement strand
GCCCTGGCTGGAATTATAAAAATGTCACCACAAACCAACAAGTGCCGCTGATGCATATAAAGCCGTTTCGTTTCGAGATGAATGGGGAGGAAAATGTGATACTTATAAGAGTCATTAAAATTGTATGATGTTGTGCTGCACGCAAGTCAGATATGACTTCTCTGTTCACTACAGAGGGAGAACATAAACAACGCCGACTGCCACACAGCACGGTCCATAAATGTCTTCAGAATAATGTTTACATCTCAACTGATCTGTCATCTGCAGGAGCCCCTGCCCCATCATGCGCCTCACATGCCCTCAGCCGGACGTGCCATAACTAAAGATGCTGACAGAGGATTCTTTGTCACTGCACTAAATATTTTCTTGTTTTTATTAAAGTGCTGATCAAAACATCATGCGTAGATTTATGTCTCCATTTGAATAACAACATATTTTAGACCTGTAAGTCACATTATTGTGGTAACATAAATATTTTTTCTCGAATCATTTGTTTTGGTTTATTTCAGTGCTTGTTTGCAATACACTCTTAAGTTACTTAAGTTAATTTAGTGGAAAACAATGGAAATGTAATTCTAGGAATACTGTTTATTGCCAATGCACTTGTAAAATATTTGTATTGGCTGTTATGGGAGAATAATATTAACCCCCCCCCCCCAAAAAAAAAAGTGTGTTGGATGTTTTAAATGTAGACTACAGATCAAAAAAGCAACATACTGTACTGCAAAGGTTGATCTACTCTTCTTAAAAGTAATCTAAAAATGATTTCCATTGTGCCATAACACATTTAAAGTTAGATTTAGAATTGATGTGAAACATCGTTTGACAGAATAAGCACACAATGTTGTAATATGTGTTGGGACATTTATCAGCATTGTTTCTTTAATTGGGCTATTCGTTTACTTTGATTATTCGTGTCATTGATTATTAGCAATTCACATGCACGTTTT
>NW_015514657.1:3146-3599 GCF_001515645.1 Sinocyclocheilus grahami | reverse complement strand
GCTAATCATGACTGGGCAGCCTCTCCCTGTGTGTTCTCCAAAGACTGGAACACAGAAGGAGTGTTCAGACGGCCCTCACAGGAACAATGGCGTTTGTCCTGCTAGCATATGGGTGCAATGGGTAAATTATGTAAATAGATATGGAGCAGCTTGTGGGGCTGTATTCGACGTGCTTTCAGACATGCATGCATGGCAGGTCACCACCTCTTCCTCACGTTCTGAATCTCTCCAATCTCTCCACTAGTGCCACAACAAAGACTTTGACACAGTTAGCAATGGATGTTGACTGATCTTTCATATCCATATCAGTTATTTGGGTACATTACATGTTTCATCAAATCTTTAAGAATTTTGCAGGAAACTTTGATGGTAAAGAAATGTGTACTGATAGTCAGTCAGCATGTAATTGTAAATTATATAGACTACCGTTCAAAAGTGTGTGGTTGGTAAGAG
>NW_015514657.1:0-1507 GCF_001515645.1 Sinocyclocheilus grahami | reverse complement strand
ATTGAGAGTAACTAGTTAAAAAACACTATACCTAGTAAAAAAAAAAATGCTCTCCATTCATAACATTTCAAAACATTTATTTTTCAAAATTCAGAAAACAAATGTAAATCAGCATGGCAATTTGTAATTGACTTGACTCTTGTCTTAAAAATGCATATTGTTAAACGCATAATGTTGTGCGCTAATGTGAATCAACCAGCAAATGTGTGTCGTTCTGAGTGACTGAAAATTGATTTGCAGACACAAAGGCCTGGACCTCAGCGTATACCTTTACCCTCCATGGGATCATGTTATGTTGTCATGCGACATACATAATTACATACATTTTTAACCTCTACCCAGGACAGCTTTACGTTTTTCCACTCTCCCTGCATGTCACCACCCAGCTGTGCTTGAGAGAGGATGCAGTGTGGTTAAAATGAGGGCGTTTAACATCGCTGTGCCTCTAGAGTCCCTGTCTGTCCTCAGGTCTGACCTTGGCTTTGACTGCCAGAATGACTCACAGCTTCCTTGTGACTACAGTAAAACAATGTGTGCGGAGAGACAATACAGCTCTCCTGTCCCATGTGTCCCTCCACAAAGACTCCCCCTGTTTGCCACCTCACCAATAGGTCCTTAATTCCTCTTTTGTTTGGAAAATGGGAAATGCGCAAAGATCTTCTTAACGAAAGGCATAGGATGAATGCATTCATGGGATGGGGTCTCTTGTGGAATACAAGCGAGTCCTTTCTGTCTTTGGCCCTGACACTTCTCTTTAATACACAAAAAGCAATTACAGCCCGGTTTCCCAAATGACAGCTTTCTGTAAGCTGTTGTCCCAAAGGCAGACGTGATGAGAGCTGTAACTTATTTCCCACATCTCCCCTGTATCTGTTCCTGCAAATCAGGCGGGATGGGATTAACGGAATGACTGCCAAATGGTGCCTGTGAATTTAGGCCTGTGGTTTGTAGAGGACTACAGTTGTATGAAGACTTGGGGTCCAAACACTCGGGGTCGAGATTCCTGTTTCTCTTCTTTCATTCTTAGGATATAATATATAAATATTAATTCTTTCTTGAAGAATTTGTACATGTGTCTGGATTTGTGGCATTTGTGTGTGTGTGTGTGTGTGTGTGTGTGTGTGTGTGTGTGCATGTATGTATACTGCTGTCACTCCTCCATGCTATACTCGGGTCTATTAAGAGGAGCAATTAAATTGAGAATATCTTTCTGTAAGCAGTTAATGAGGTTTGGTCCCTGGAGGAGGCGGCTGATTGGCTGAGACTGTGGACTGGGGGAAGTCAAGGGTACCGTGCTAAGCAATGCATTGTGGGAGACGATGACATTATGCACCATGAGACCAGAGGACTTTGCCTTTTTTTCCCAGACACAAATTTTACATTAAAGGGACAGAAGACTATTGAAGGATGATCTTAAACATCTAGGTTTGAAATCAAATGTTTTGCCGTTTTTGTGAGCTCATAACAATACATACAGTGGGTACGGAAAGTATTCAGACCCCCTTAA
>NW_015514656.1:5091-5802 GCF_001515645.1 Sinocyclocheilus grahami | reverse complement strand
ATAAAATACTTTAATGTTTACAGATGCTGTTAAAACACAATTATGGGAAAAAAGTTAAAAGCTCAAAAAAGTAAGAAAAATGTATGGTATTTGTTTAATTGAAAGTGGCATTTATATTCATTACGTCTGTAGTGATTTTCACTTTAAATATATATTTTTTTCTTGCAAGTGTTTTCAAAAATACAGAGCTTTGACAGAATGTCCTTCAAAAACAATTCAGTAATATTGTGTGAAAGAAAAAGAAGAATGAGGTCAAACCTGTGTAATAATATCAGAAAAATGAAATATATTCACTAACGCATAACTGCACACAAACACACATATGGAAAACTTAATCCACAACAATCAAACATGCCTCTGTTTGCTTTCCTGTTTATCATGTGTGACAAGTATTTATGAAGTATTGTCCCTCAGCAAACGTCTCCAATAAACACAAAGTCAAGCCACCCAGACTGACTGTCACATTGTCATGTCCCGCCTGTCCACTTTGGCCTGTACAGTAATGATATTTACGAACTATGAGGGCACATTCTCACCTGCTTTCTACTACATCACCCATCCAACAGCCACACTAATCAATGTATCCCAGCATCCATCAGTGCCAGACCCACTGATGTCTGCACACAGATGTACAGAAAAAAAAGTGAGGACAGTCAGTGAAGAAAGAAAAAGAGAAAAGAGGGAAAATATGGCATTTTTTTAATCAAATGG
>NW_015514656.1:0-993 GCF_001515645.1 Sinocyclocheilus grahami | reverse complement strand
ATGTGTTGGCACATTTCTGAAGCCTGAAAACCTGGCTTGCAATGTGCTACCATTGGGTAAAATGTTTCATTCATTAAAGCGCTGTTTCACCTCTGGCTAGGATTTGAGACCAGACCAAATTGCCACCGTAAGGGACATTGTGTGGCAGGCTCTTTAATGAGCTCCTCGTGGCGAGGTTGAGAGCGCCGTTGTCAGACTTTCGCTGCTGCAGTTGACTCGAGTCTGAGTTTTACATAAGAATTAGGGCTTTATCTCCAGCTGCACTGCAGGTAACAGGGGTTTCACATGGCTTACGTGGTGGGACAAACATTTGGAATCCTGCGCCATCCATGCCAAGGTTGGACCTCTATGATGAAGCACTCGGACGAGTTTGTTTAGCTCCCCGCGGCTAGCTTTCAGCTCATTACAGAAAGCCCAAAACCGTACCTCAGCCTGTGAATTATTTATGCAGGCTGTTGCATGGTCGTGCTTCACCGTGTGTGTGTGGGTTTTAATTAAACGGAGCTAGTCACCCTTAGATGGGCCACTAGGACAGGCGGATCTACTAAAATGCTACACACATATTCAGGGCACAGCTGACAACAGAGGAATACCGCTGGCCGAGGGCGTGCGTCGCATCCTAGAAAAGCTTGAGATGGGTTAGTGTACGACACATGGATGCTTTAATGTAAATGCACTAGAACAACATCCTTCACCAGTCGAGGATCTCCATCTCAAAATATTTAAATATGCAAATGAGATTTACGCACTTGTCGTAATTTTTTTATAGTCGGCATCATTTACTCCATCCAGAGCACTGCATTTCCTCATTAGAAGCCAAAGAACACCCATTCGTGGAGCTAACTATATAAATAAATGTAAAAGGAGCAACAAGTGATTAAATATTTATTGCCACAATAATTGGCAAACATCCGAGACGCTCAGCCTTGGAGAAGCACGAAGACTTGTTTTACATTCCTAAACTATCATCGAGTGAATTATCTTAAGTCACCG
>NW_015514655.1:4519-5802 GCF_001515645.1 Sinocyclocheilus grahami | reverse complement strand
AGAGTAACGATTATTAAAGTGCAAGAGTTTGATCTTTGGGAGCTTGCATGTGTCGAACAGACTCACAGTACATCAAATGAAGAGTCAGTGCGATAGTCTGCTGTCTATCAGCGGGAGACAGTTCAGGCATGACAGTGGGAGGGAGGAGCCAGGAAACATCCTTCTGGCTGAAGATAGTGTCCATCCTGATGAAATAAATCACATTTCGTTTCATTACAATATATTTTGTCCAATATATATATACATATAGGGGTTTCATTCCCTGAAACAGCCCCACAGCCTTGATCTCAGCATTAAATTTACATTACAGTCCTCTGCAAACCTTCTGTGACTGTGCAACCTGACTGTTCATTGTTCTCGCTCCCTAACGTGTACAACAAAAGGCTTTACAACAATACATTATTACCAGCTGTCAAAATGCAAATGCCGAGCCCGCAGGGCTGAGTCTTCATGATAAGGCCTCCCGCTGTGGATTTGCCGTTTTAAAACATATAACACCCCCTGAGGCTCTCAGAAGAGACTGAACAGCGGATGAGAAGCTCTTGGTAGATTTTCCAGGATATTCCAGCTCATTATGAGTCGGAGTTGGAATAACTGACTTCTCCCGAGAACCTGAGCTGCTTAAAAGGAGTGCACTGCAGAAAAACATTTTATGCACGTGGGTCTGGAGATCTGATTCAGCAGATTGGAGTCTCAGTTAGACAGGAAGTTGAACTGGCTGAAGTGGACTGAAAGGTATCATCCATCATTCTCAAACAGCATCCTTCTGTCAATGTTTATTCTTCCTGTTGTTTTTCTTGTTTTTTAGTCTTAACAATTTGGCATGTCAGATAAAAACCCAAAGGTGAAGAAGAATTGGAGGTCCAAACCTCCAGGGACCTTCATGACTGACAAGAAAATCTGCAATGAAGTTTGCAGGAAGAATGAATGGCTTGAAGTGAAATGTGTGAACTCTTTCGTCTTTGACCATATGGACCAAAGATGCTATGGGGGCAAATAAGAAGAGATGGATGGAGAAAGAAATGCTGCAGATAGGATACAGGAACAGAGGGATTGAAGAGACCTGTCGTGCAGTATGGCGGTCAACAGCAGGTCCTGTAGGGGGCGCCCTCCATCCACACGACACTTTCCACTCTCACACATCTCCTGAGAGAGAGAGGAGAGAATGAGAGAGTGTATAACTTTTCCACAGTGCTCATACATAAGCTTCAAAAACTGAGATGTTGCATTAAGGAGGTAGTTCTCCGCCGGTTTCGAATCAAGACTCTGATTTGGACGTCAAA
>NW_015514655.1:0-602 GCF_001515645.1 Sinocyclocheilus grahami | reverse complement strand
TTTGGGTGTTTGCTGAAAAGTTCTGGGTGGTTGTTAAGACATTGCTAGGTGGTCACTTGGGTGTTCTGGGCAGTTGCTAGGATAATGTTGCTTTCTAGAACATTGGTAGGTGGTCGCTATGGTGTTATGTGTGGTTGCTGGGTGTTTGGTGTGGTTGCTAAAACAATGCTAGGAGGTTGCTGGGGTATTCTGTGTGGTTGCTAGAATAATGTTATTTGTGTTGTTTGCTAGGTGGTCAATAGGGTGGGCCACTTTTGTATGGTTGCTAAGATAAAGCTAGGTAGTTGTTACAGTACTCTGGGTGGTTACTAGGATAATGCAAGGTTGTTGCTAACGAGTTTTGGGTGGTCGCCAAGTTGTTTTGGTATTCTGTGGTTGTCATGATATTCTGTGGTTGACAATGACAATGCTAAGTGATTGCTAGGACATTGATAGGTGGTCATTAGAATGTCCAGGGTGGTTGCTAAGACACTGCTATTTGTTTGGTTGCTGAGGTGTTCTGTGTGGTTGCTAGGACAATACTGGATATTTGGTAGGACATTGCTAGGTGGTCGTTTGGGTGTTTTAAGGATAGATGGTTGCTAACCAAGAACCAAGTTCTT
>NW_015514654.1:5470-5803 GCF_001515645.1 Sinocyclocheilus grahami | reverse complement strand
ATTTTTGTGAAATTCAAATGCATGTTAACCTAACCCCTCATGTTAAGGAAATGCGTTGCTCTGGGACTAACAAAAAATGTTAGATCCAGTTTTACATAGAGACGTCCAGGAAACCAACCGACTCCTAATCTATTGAACAGCTGAACATGAAAGCTGATGCCTCATGGTGCCAACAAAGCAGTGAAGCAGTGAAATTTATTCAGTGGGGTCTGGTGTGGCTTGTGTCGATTCGTTCTTTATCAGCAGGAAGTTGTTGTAGGCCCCATGCGGTTTTTCACACATAGCAGTACCCCTTAAAGGGGTCATATGATGCGATTTCAATTTTTCCTTTCT
>NW_015514654.1:4288-5209 GCF_001515645.1 Sinocyclocheilus grahami | reverse complement strand
GGAGCTGATCCGTGCTGGTCGTTGAGGAAATACATCAACTTCGCTCTGTGGATCGCCGGATTTAATATTATCTGCATTATATTTCATCTGCAGCAACATTATGAACTTTTATAACGATATGTTTGGTCATTAATTTTTAAATGCATCATTATGCAAACACATCAGCATGAAAGACCCGCAACTGGCAGATCAGCGTGCCGCTTCATTTCTCTCCAATACGGTAGGAAATCAAATTAAACTAAATAGTATAAGTCAGCGAATTGGGGCGCAGCATGAGACCCATGTGCACAGGCGGTGATATCATAATGACCAGCTGTTCTGCAGAGAACAACCATTTAAAACACACACTTCTAGAGAGAGAGGGAGAGTGTAATGGGGTTTAATGGACCTGGTGGTAAAGGAGTCCATGATTTAGTCTTTATTAGCACAGATCTCATTTCTCAGAGTATGTCTAGACAGAAATTTGATAGCACTGTATTAGCACAAAAAAAATTCCCCTGGATATGGAAACCTAGACATTTTATTTTAAATGTTAAAATTGTGATTTCCAGGTCTAGATAAGTCCATTTGACTCACTGGAGGATAAAATGGTTTGACAAAAAGCAAATAATAATTAGTCCTATCTTTATATACTACAAAAAAAAAATTATTCACCATCATGCTGTTCCAAACCTGTATGAATTTATTTCCTCTTCTTTCCACAGAGACAGGCAGAACATGCAGGATTCATATATAAAGTCTTTTTGAGGCTTAATATTTATGGATACTAGTCCATATCGTGATTTAATTTAAGTGTAATGACTACTTTTGATTAATTCATCCAAACCTTGACCAATTCCGTGACATTCCGCATTATACAGTAAATTCCATTTTTATGACTGAATTCCGTGATTCCGTCTGTGTTTTCCGCATCACTGAAAT
>NW_015514654.1:2514-3149 GCF_001515645.1 Sinocyclocheilus grahami | reverse complement strand
ATGTTCTTTTTAGCAGCATCATATGACCCCTTTAAAGGGCTAGATGGAAATTCTGTCATCTGTTGCTCAGCCTCATATCACTTCAAACCTGTATGATTCTTCTGTGAAACACGAAAGGTACATTTTTCAGGAATGTCCTGGCCTTTGTTTTCCATACAATGGTACTGAGAAATGTTTGATGTTCAAATAAAAATTTATCAATACTACCACATCTAATTGTTCAAGATTGAATTTGACCACAAATGTTAACTTGAAATTAGGGGTGTGCGATAAGACTATTTTCGATCGTGGGCGATTAAAATGTCTCCACAATCTGCTTATATCTGCAATATCGTAGTATTGTGCTACAGTGCACATTCTATCGGTAGAGTTACACTCACGGGACACTGCACTTGTTCACAATCACAAAAGTACATTAGACAAAATCACTTACTCCTCTTGACTGAAGAACTATAATACAATTACTTTAATAAGAACCAATGTATAATATATACAGTTAAGTGTATATAGTGTTTTGTTTTTTATATTTGTTCACTCAGTTTCTTGAATGCTACTGCTAAATACACCTACTGTACCTTAAAAATAAAGCACTATTTTTTTATGTTATGTGTATTTGTAATTAGTTCTTATTTTTT
>NW_015514654.1:0-1445 GCF_001515645.1 Sinocyclocheilus grahami | reverse complement strand
ATTCAATGTTTTTAGTGACTTGCTTCTTGCGTTCCTGCCATGGAATCCTGAACACTAACCTTATCCAACGCTAGAGAGGCCTATAGATTCATAGATGTTACTGTGGAGTTCTTTGTGACCTTCCTGACTATTAAACCTCCACTCCTAGATAGAGTAACAGTGGAGTTGAATGTTTTCCATTTGTACACTATGGACCTCAATCTCTTTACAAAGTGTTTGTAACCTTTTGTAACCAGCCTGGTAGAGCCTCATCAACTTTTTGGCCAACTCTTTTGACCGAGATATGGCTGTTTACAACTGATATGCGTTTCCATCGATTCGATCACAAGTGGATAACACTACAGGTATAAAGAGGATATAAAAGTTTAGAGGTTGTCCACTTTCGGCCACTTCCAGAGTTTGTCGAAAATGGGACGTGTTGTGAGAAACCACACGAAAACAAGCAATTCAAACTTCACTAAACACACAGATTATGGTTGAAATTGATTTGCACAATGACATTTTCCTTTAAGGGTTGAAAAAGCCACTTGGAATTGTGCTTGGGATTGTTTTGCTTTAAGAAGATTGTGTTTTCACATAGGAGAAAGGCAATATGAACTGTTAGGGTGACTCTTGCATGATTCAGTACTTCTTATAGAGACTCTGAAAGCTGTAGCCCACAGCACTTCGAACAACAAGCTGAGACTTGAGAGAGGAGAGACAAAGAGAAAAGTTACTGTAACTCCAGCAAAGCAAGTAAGCGCTTTAGCTTTGCTTCGCCACTGTCTTTAACAGGCATCACAGACTTAACTTCATAAAGTTCATCAAAAAATTCCATGTTACTACCGAGTTTTTTTAAAACCATAGTAGTACTGTGTTCATTTGGATGTCTACCATGCAATTATCATATCTTATTTCTTGGAAGTGTCTTGTAAATACCACGGTTCTCATATGAGGGTCATTCTGTGTCATGGTACCTCTGTAATATGAGGTTACTTGTCTTGCTCGACAGTGATAGTTCTTCTAGCACTGGGCTTGAACCAATGACTTTTGTATTTTGCTTTTTTAAACCACTAAGCCACCTCACACACGTCATCTTCATGAGAATGAAGGAGTGATTAACAAAAGTTTTATTTCACGGCTGCATAATGCTGCTCTGTCTTTTAGTTAATATGGAAATGTGGTTAATGAAACACAGCGGTTGTAATGGACATCTGTGTGCCATAGCAGTGTAGCAAAGTAGTAGATTCTCTCGAAATAACTCTTAACATTGACCAGTAGAGAGGAAAAGAAAATATTGGATAAAAAAAAAAGAAGGAATTTTGGTATTCTGCTATAGGCGCATAAGATTTGTTTTTATGTAATTTCCAGTAGCCTGTCATTTCAACTTTATAGCTTCTCAGAACACATTAGAAATCACTTACATGAGTGGAAAAGCAGATCTAGAATTTCAGCCATGGAAATAT
>NW_015514653.1:4296-5803 GCF_001515645.1 Sinocyclocheilus grahami | reverse complement strand
TGCTTCTCAGTCACTGACTTTTGTTCTCAGTGTTTGTTTTCTTCATCCGTAGTGCATTAGCGGTGTATGATTTTTTTTTTCTAATCTGTTTTTCTCTAGCTTGAAAGCAGATTCATTGTGTTATCATGGCTGATGATGAAGGATTTGTCGTCCGTGTTCGGGGTTTGCCTTGGTCGTGCTCTGTAGAAGAAGTGTCTCGGTTTTTTTCAGGTAACAATGTGGAGTCTACATACCGATCCTCATTATACTCTTGAGTATTTTTAGCTTTAAAGTTAACAAAGTTGAAATTTCTCTTTTCAGGCAGCAAAATTGGCAACAATGGAACAGCCATCCACTTTACATACACACGAGAAGGCAGACCAAGTGGAGAAGCATTTGTGGAGTTGGAGTCAGAGGAAGACCTGAAAATTGCAGTCAAAAAAGACAGAGAAACAATGGGGCATAGATATGTGGAAGGTACAAAGATTTTATGCACGCTACCATTTAGAAATTTGGGGTCAAGAAATTAATGCTTTTGTTCAGCTTGGACACATTATATTCATGAAAAGAAATCAAATTGTGTTCTTCTGAACTTTTTATTTATAAGAGAATCCTGGGGGGAAAAAACTACGGTTTCCACAACAATAATATGCATATATCTGTTTTCAACTATGACAAGAAAAAATGTTTCTTGAGCATCAAAACGGCACATTAGAATGATTTCTGAAGGATCACGTGAAACTGGAGTATTGGCTGCTTAAAATAAATTACACTTTTAAAATGTATTAAAAAAAATATATATATATATTACTTTAAACTGTAATAATATTTCACAACACTACACTTTTATTGTATTTTTTTGATCAAGTAAATGCAGCCTTATGTATAAAAAGGCTTCTTAAAAAGCATAAATCGCAGCACCACCCCACAGTTTGAATTGTCCTCTTTCTGTTCTTATTCTCAGTATTCAAATCAAACAATGTGGAAATGGACTGGGTTATGAAGCACACGGGCCCAAACTGTCCAGAGACTGAGGGAGACGGACTGGTCAGATTGCGCGGCCTTCCTTTTGGATGTAGCAAGGAAGAAATTGTGCAGTTTTTCTCAGGTATTTTCAACTTTCCCAGTAGCCCTTCATATAGTCATCAGGAGAAGTAATGGCCAAGTGTACTCATCGAGGTGAATTTGACCATTCCCATGGTTGCTAGAATAATTTGACAGATTAATTCACCAGTTAATCCACCACTGTTGCTCTAAGTTATTCTGCTACATTAGGAATATTACTTTGTTAGCCACCAACTTTTGGGATGGCCACTTTTTCATCAACACTATGCCAAGTTAGTGGAATGCTTGCCCACTTGTAGGCCATTTTCCCAAGTGGTGGAACTCTCCAAGTAGGCTTCATTGCAACATGCTTTTTTTGTTTTGTTTTAATTTCTTATTTGCATTCAAGAAAAGAACAAAACAAACTTTGTAGATGGGAATGTGATTTATTTAATATGTCCCCGTTGGGGTTATCTGTCCTTGG
>NW_015514653.1:0-1070 GCF_001515645.1 Sinocyclocheilus grahami | reverse complement strand
TTCCATGACATTCTAATTTATTGAGATGCACCTGTGTATATATATTTTACTTGTGTATTTATTTTTTAAATAGGAGTGTCAGAGGGACGTTATGGTGATGGTGGTAATTTTCAGAGTACCACAGGTCATTGTGTTCATATGAGGGGACTGCCTTACCGGGCAACAGAACCCGATATCTACAATGTGAGTTGGGGGTGTTTGATGTACATGATTTTTATATGAAATTTATGGTCATTTTGAAATGCATTACATTTGGATATCAAATAATATGTTTAAAGTAAGTTAAACCTTTTCTGTGCAGTTTTTCTCTCCTCTGAACCCGGTGCGTGTGCACATTGAGATTGGTCCAGATGGGCGAGTAACCGGTGAGGCTGATGTGGAATTTGCGACACATGAAGATGCCGTGGCTGCAATGTCAAAGGACAAAGCAAACATGCGTAAGTTAGGTGTAACCTGACTAGAAGGAATTGCTTTTGTTATTGATATTAAATGAGAATGTTACCAATTTTAAACCACTTTTTTCTTTTCAGAACACCGTTATGTTGAGTTGTTCTTAAACTCAACAGCAGGGGGCAGTAATGGGGGCTACGGAGGGCAGATGATGGGGGGAATGGGTAAGTATAAATAATGTGACCGTATATAAAGATGCTATATTAATGTCACAAAAATCAGGGCTTCTACAGTCTTAATTTGGTGCTTTTTTTTAGTTTTTGTTTTGTTTTCCAATACAAATGGCTAACATGCTTAAATCAACATACATTTACTTGATGCAAATTGAAGATATGAAGTCTTGTTTTCTGTGAAATTGAACAAAATGAAAATTTTTTTGAACTGTGACATTTTTTGTTTAAAACCAGAACGAATGTCTGTCCTTGGGCTTTTAACTTGTTTGAATTGTTGATTTTTTTTTTCTGAGCCCATTGGCAGAAAATGTATATATATATATTTAAGACTTTTTTTTGTATTTATTTTTCTCTTAGGAAACCAGTCGTCTTATGGACATGGAGGGCAGCAGATGGGTGGAGGCTACACTGGAGGATACAGCAACCAGTCCAGCATGGGAGGCTACA
>NW_015514652.1:5015-5812 GCF_001515645.1 Sinocyclocheilus grahami | reverse complement strand
AAAAAAAGGGAGAAGAGAGAATATAGTACAAATAATTTCTATCCTTTACCATAACCTGCCCTTAAAATCAGTGGGAAAGGATTGGTTGATAAGAATGTCTCAGACAAAATCTAAACCTACACAGGGATGTTGCTCTAAAACCAACAAGCATCTTGATCCAGTAGCATGTTGGGTAAATCACATTAACGCTAATAGCACTAAAAGACCAGGGGTTAGCTGGTTAGCATGATCTAGTTAGTCCCTGCAGGGGGGGATGCTGTAACTACACCATAAGGATGAATAGCTCAAGGTATTATAGACCTCCTTGAATTAAGCACCATTAAATATAAAGCTTGATTATAATTCATTTCAAGATCATTGCACTTATCATATATTAACACAATATATGTTTCTCATTCTTGGTCAGTTGTAGCATCAGCCATAATTACTATTGGATATTAGACAAGCTTCAGTTTAAGATGCTTAGTAGATGCTCACTTTTAATATGTTGGTTGTTTGACAGTTCACACAATTTGGGATCCTTCACAGTGGACCAATTACTCCTATGCTTTAATTAACCTGTGTGGGGACAGGTGTGGATTGGTGCATGGGATCAGCAAACACGGTCTCTAGGTGGACAACAGCTAAATTAGAAGTTAGAAACGAGGACACAATAGCAGGAGACTGACAGATGGTACACAAAGTAATTCTGGGATGTCTTTATTTAACCTATAACCTGTCAAACAAGAGGAAATCATGTAGACTCTTGGTAAAGACAAGAACAAAATGTTTTAGTAACCAAACAATCAAAAAGTTGC
>NW_015514652.1:3240-4304 GCF_001515645.1 Sinocyclocheilus grahami | reverse complement strand
GGAGATACCCCCTGACAATGTAAAGTGCTTTGAGTGCCTAGAAAACCGCTATATAAATGTAATGAATGATTAATTATTATTATTGTACATGTATAAATAGGCTATGTATGTTGTATGATGCACGTATACATTTAAACGTATGGGTTAGTAAGATTGTCATTATGGCATAAAATATCATCATGCAATGTCATAAATGCCACCTCAAATAATAAAAAATTCAAGATATGGATTGCCCTTTTATTAGTTCTTGTTTTTTTTGTTTTAAGATAATATAGTTAAGCAAGAGTGCTATTTTACTGAATATTAGCACGACTGCAAATGTGATATTCATTTTATACAACAGTTCAAAGCATAAGTTAGTTATTAAGTGAACATTTTCAGACACAACATTGTCGGTTTGGACTGATTCTGCTCTATTCCGCCAATGAAAATAGTTCCAGTCAAAGCAGAATAGCTGAATCTCTCAGCAGCACAGAGTGGTGTGTCATTCTTGGATGATTCAAAATTTGTTACAGAATCTGGTGAGTCCATTATTTAATCAGCCATTCATAAAGACAGCAGCCACCTTCTTTGTAAGAAGTTGTTAAAGAATGATATACGAACTCACAATTCTTTCAGAATCCTCAGAATGTTTTTTTTTGTTTCCACCACCGAATTAAAAATAAAAAGGTAATTGTGAATTTTTAACTCACAATTCTTCTCAAGATTATTCTCATCTCTCAATTCTGTGGAAAAAAAAGACAAAATTGAGTTTTTTTTTGTTTTTATCCTGTGGTGGAAACAAGCTTTCGCAGTTGTCATTTGAGCACCTGCCACCCAAAAATGTCTGTCCATTGTCTGTTGCAAGCAGATTGCATGTAAAAGACCTATCAGCCCACGCCATCTAGAGTTTCATGACTAAATGTGACACATATGCATATGTGTGTGTGTGTGTGTGTGAAGCAAGCATAAATAATCAACATAGTCTGTTCATCCCTGTGGCAGATTCCTAGAGGTTCAGGTGAACAAGTATGATTATATTTTAAGGCTTTTCTTTAACATCTCACTAAAGCAGATCAGAGTTC
>NW_015514652.1:2394-3230 GCF_001515645.1 Sinocyclocheilus grahami | reverse complement strand
GATCAGAGTTCATCACCTTCACGCTGGCTTTTAATTTCAATAAATGATGACTGAATTCAAACCCCACAGAGTCCAGCACATCCACTTAGCATTTCTAGTTCTGGCTGAATACCCCTCCGGGTTGCTTAAGGAGCCCAGATGGAGGCTGGGGAGTCTTTTTAGAGCACATGGTCATTAATCTTTCTAAAGATGCTGAAGGCATGGTTTGACACATCGCGGTAGTCAGGTCCACGGGGGTCCTAGAGAGGGGTGAGCTGGGTTTGTCATACATTGAAGCCACGATACCCCCTGCTTGCCGTTCACAGGGCCTGGCAGCCTATTCAGAAAAGCGGCAGGCCTTCCAACATCTCCGGGAATGTAATCTCTCGGCTGCTGCCATTCTCATGACAAGTGCAGTCTCACCTAAGGAGTGTGCTCAGTTGCCAGCAGGAGGCCAAAGACAAGACTTTTGGCAAAGTGTCTAACACATCCTTCATGATGGATAACAGCGGGAAAGACACACACAAGGGGCATGACTGATCTAGCTACTGAAACACAGCTTTCAGTTAAAGGTTTAGATTTAAATTCATGAAACGTTTCACTTGGATATTTATCAGTTATCTTTCGTGACACAGTGGCTTTTGAAGCATAATCGAGGAATCCCGGGATCCGCTGATCCTGAATGCCAAGACAACTTAATAGGAGTGACTTGGTATGATTCTTGTCATATGTATCATGTTGCTGTTTCACAGTGTATATTTTGACTTGAACAAACCACTAACTGATAATGACTTGCGCTGTGGGAGTATCTGAAAACCAAATAAATTATTCCATGAATTTATATGAGGTTTTACACA
>NW_015514652.1:0-1781 GCF_001515645.1 Sinocyclocheilus grahami | reverse complement strand
GTTATCAAACATTTTGTATAATAGACAAGGCAGTCTATTACTTTGGCTCTGGGTATCTGCCAAAAAAGAAAGAAAAAATCAAATGAATGAAAGATTATTGTTATGCTTTCTAGATGGGCTAACATGAGAAGACTGCTGACATGCTTCTCATCAGATTGCCTGACATTTATCATGTTGAGATATGTTGTCTATAATGGTTCATTTTTCAATTAGGATTAGGTTGAACTATTGAACATGTCAGTACTGAGAATGTCTGTCTTTGGGAGAAAAGACACAGATTATCTCAGACAGCAAGCATGAGGCTCAGAAATGAACTGACACAGTATATATAAAATCATAGGCAGCACACAGTGTGTTGTGGTTTTATATCTGCACAAAGCATAGGTTAGAAGTTCTTGTTTCCAGTATTTGAGTAACAATACTTAACTACTATACTTAAGTATTTTTTTTGGAAGAATCTGAACTTTTTTTTTTTTTTAGTTCTGTTAAAACCAAATACTTGTACATTTGACTTTATTTCTATTTTATGATCACTTAAAAGTACAAACATGCCGTATATGTCATCTTTCCTCAATGATTTGAAAATAAAAATCATACTAATGTGACTAACTAACAAACCACTCAATCATGCTCACATAAAAAAGCATCATAACAGTAGTCCATACAAGTTATGATATGTCTTCCAAGGCCAAATGAGGCTTTATATATTGAACAGAGTGAAACTGATGTTCTATTCTTATTCACTTGCCTGGATTTGCATAATAACCATCACAGTAGATGAATAAACCTGAGCTCATGATCAGTCCTGATTATTAGTCTAAAAATCACTATAATGTCAAAATCCTGTAAAATCATCTGCTTCTAATTTTAGCTGAAAATATTCAGGTAAATGAGTTCAGGATATTGCTTTCAATTTGACATTTGCGTGCTATAGAAAGAACAATGAGAAAATAGTAATTTAAAAATAAGTTTTTAACAGGATTCTTTACAATGTTTGTAAAATGTTTGAAAATCTCCAAAATCTCTCTTCTTTTCAAAAATCAACTGAAAAATAGTACTTTCTACAATTAAATGTGGAGTCTCTTTTACTTTGACTCAAGTATTTTTATGGCTAGGCACTTATATCAAGTAAACTTTTTACATAGTATATGTTACAATTTCTCAATACATTTTGCACCTTTGCAATATCATTTCCATACTTAGTAGTATTCCTACTTTCTTTCTGAATAGTATTTCACATACAGTCATCTATCATACTAAGTCCCTATAGGAACTAGAACTGAAATACATTTTGTTGTGTGTGGGCAATGGATTTGGATGAAATCGTCACCCTAAATGTTTCAGAAATCCCCCATGAGTCGGGCTTCATATTCAGCAGTCAAAAAGTATTATCTTGGTTGAATAGAAATGAACGAGTGCTTGGATGGAGTCACTACATTTTAAGATGTGGGGCCTACAGTGTTTCCCCGCAGGCAACCCACTTAAACAGCTGTTAACTCTGATATTGAAAGCCTGTCAATCAATGTGCTGCAACAGAGTAGAGGGAATTTTGTGTTGAGACGCTTTTTGTAGTTATTGACAAATCGTGCCCAGGTGGCCGCAATACTGGCATTTCAGCCAGTTAAGATGGAAAGGTCAAATGTCAGGTGTCATCAATAGGGTTGCAAAGGGGTGGAAAATTTCCGGTAAATTTCTGAAACCTTTCCAAAAATCCCTGGAATATTCCAAAAAAATCTTGGAAAGTTTCCAAAATTTCTGGAATGTTTCCTAAATTTACTGGA
>NW_015514651.1:4852-5804 GCF_001515645.1 Sinocyclocheilus grahami | reverse complement strand
TCCCTTTATCTTGAATTTGTGGGGTATTTTTGTTCATTTTGGTGGAATTTCAAGCCCCCATGAATTTCCAACCCTAGTTGGGATGTATTTCCCGGGAAACTGCATTCTCCCGTCATTCGTCTTTACTTATTTACATCACATCCATAAATAAAAGATGGTCAGTCTAATTTTTTTATGCAGCGAAAGGTGTAGCTTGAAGCCACAACAAAACGAACCTTGAACCGAAAAGAGATTTCAAGCAGAAAAAGAAAGCAACAGTATTCATAATAAATCATGAATCAGCATAGTTTGCATTGCATTACATTTGCTGTGCATTGACTGTTACTCGCTTCCATCTATATTGCCTATAAATAGCCTGGCCAAGTTATAATAGTTCACACCGTTTGAACTCATCTGATATGAATAACAATCCTTATGATTAATGTCTGCAGTGCCATATTTTTGTACGTTATTTTAAACGACTGTTTTCAACAAGTCAAAACAACAGTGGCATATACTTACCTGCTAATAAGACTGACTTTCTTTTGGTTATTGGGAGAGTTCTGTAATATTTGACACAGCGGTGCAGTGAACAGATTCATCCATGCAGTATAGCGGAGTTGAAGCACAACTCACACAATGACAGAAACCTTATTCCTCAGCAAGTAACTTCGACTGCTAGAGTGCCAGAAGTTACACGGTGAAACTTTATACAATTTTACTGATAGAAAATTTCATTTCCGTTTCCTTCCATTATAAACCAAATGTGTAAACACCAATTTCTCATTATTACACAAAAATTTACTGAAAAGGCAAAATAGCATAGTAGTTTATCATGAATGTTTATCACTGCACACTGCATACACTGAAATTTGCTAGTATATTTCACAAACTAAGAATTACTAAGAAATTACCTAACAGCAAGTAACACATTGAATTAAATGTGATTTTTTAAAGTAGAAATGCTGAACTA
>NW_015514651.1:3235-3936 GCF_001515645.1 Sinocyclocheilus grahami | reverse complement strand
AGTACTGTAACGAAGTATTATTACTTTGTTACATTACACCACTGGCAATGATAAACATTTCAAAGTGTAGTATGCTGCATCTTTAAATTTAGCAGTACTGTACACTGTATACTATTTGAAAGGCATATGAAACAGTATGCATTATGCAGTGTACAGTATGCTAGTATTGTATTGCAGGGATGGTCTTATTATTGGGGGATATGGTCAACTTGGATTACATGTGCCTTACAGCCTTGACGCCACTGAATTTCAGTCAGAGTTGTGCGACACTCAATCACCGTTCACATTTACCAAAAAGAATGAGAAAGAATGAGAAGTGCCGTAAACTAAATCCTACTTGTCGCAAAAAGTCTGTGACTTAATTATTTTCTTCTGTGTAAACTCTAAAAATAGTTAAATCCACTATTGTTTAATGGTAGACATGTTGAAGATTAGCTGATAACCTGTCGATTCATTAAATGATAGGCTGTTACCTTATAAAAGGTACAGCCCTGCGTACAGCCAAAGCCCCGCAGCATTAGCATTTTTGGCTAAAGGCTGCAGGCTTGCCTTCCAGTGGCTTTGTTGTATTGTGAACACAGTCTGCTTCTTTATTAGCTGTGGAGTGTTTAAACATGTTTGGTGTGTGTGTGTGTGTGTGTGGTTTATGGAGTATGTTCAGTCTCCGTGTGTGTGGAGCGTAGGTCACTTAATGAAAGCCG
>NW_015514651.1:0-1184 GCF_001515645.1 Sinocyclocheilus grahami | reverse complement strand
TATATATATATATATATATATATATATATATATTGTATTATTATCTATTATCTATTTATGATTTTTTTAATATTATTTTGTTTTGCTTTCCTCTATGTTTACAATTTACATTTATTTTATTTTTGCTGTCTGAGCGGTTTACTGTTATTATATTTATTTTGTTATCCTAACTGTTTATGATTGCTTGTATTTTTATTCTATTTTGCTATTATTTTTATTTCAGTACATCAAGTTAAGCTTAAAGAAAATCAGGAATGTTTAATTGGAAACTAGTTCAAAGAAATTAAGTTTTTTATGTTTTATTTCAATTAAAGCTTATTTTTTCAAGCAATGAAAATGCTTTTTTATGGCGTTCATTTTAATTAACAGTTATAACCCTGGTTTAATAGATATTGAGAATAATTCTCTGACAACACAAATCAATTAAAGAATCAGATTTTAAGAATGCTTAAACATTCTAACTGGAAAACCTTCTGGTCTGTAAATGTGTCTTGGGTCTTTCAATGTGCGTCTGTTGGATTTTTTTCACTTGTTTTCTGGTCCAGCAGGTGAAAATGGTGCATCTGATCACTTTGTAAAGTAACATCACATCTATCTATGAATTGAGGAATCACTCATGTCTGGATGATGATGCATACACTCAACTTTAATACTTAAGGTACGAGATCTCATAAAGATTTGTATCAAACCTCTAACAGTAGTACTGATAATGTAAATAGACCAGTAAACATGCATATAAATCTGAAGTCTTGATGTTTGTGTGTGCCTGTGTGTGTTATTGTTTATTCCATATGCCGTACAGGACGACAGTGTTTTCCGCCCCCTTCCTCTGGTGATAATTGATTCGTGGTGAGTTGTGCTGATTGGTGAGAGGCACCCCAGGGGCGGGACAGACAGCAGCTGCCCGCTCTCTCTCTCTTTCGCTTCTGACCAGCTCTTGTTCTCACTGTCATTTTTTAAAATCTTTATTCATGTTATTCATGTCTTTTTCACTATTACTAATGATGTACACTGCTGTTGAAAAGTTTGGAATAATTGAATTTTTAAATGCTTTTGAAAGAAGTCTCTTCAGGGCTTCATTTATTTGATCAAAAATACAGTAAAAATCACGAATATTGTGAAATATTATTACCAATTAAAATAAGTGTTATCTAATTGAATATATATTAAAATGCAATTTTTTT
>NW_015514650.1:5008-5805 GCF_001515645.1 Sinocyclocheilus grahami | reverse complement strand
GCTTTACCTTCATCCCACAAACAAATCCATGAAACCCTGCGGCTTCTACCTTGAGGACAAGTGCCGCTTCATGGACAACTGCAGGTGCTGTATTTGAGTTCTTCAGTCATTTTAGTTTTAATGTAAGCTTGGTATACAAAGTGTGGAGTTGTTGACTGCCTGGTATTATAATGTTCACAAAGAGAAAAAAAAATACTGATTTGAAAAACTTCTATACCATTTTCATCAAAAGTTTAAATTAGGTTGAGTAAAAATATATATATTTGTCCTTACACCTTTAATACCTGTGAGTGCACACATGTTTTCAAAAAAAATTCATAATTGTTTTTAAAAATAAATATTTTACATATATACTTGCATAAAATACTTAAAATATACATTATTTTCAAAAATACTTTTAATGGTAGTCACTGTAAAAATATTTTTTTTTTAATAAATCACATATCTTTGCATTTTTTAAATAATTTATTATATATAATTACATTTAATAATTATACAAAATTAACTTTTTTCCTTAAAGGTTTTATGAAAATATACTTTTTTATTTAGGTAATTATTAAATGTGATTATTATTTGCACCATAACACTTTTCAATTATATTTTCAACTTAAAAAGTATTTTTTATAAGTATATTTAAGAATAGCTAAAAAAAAGTGTTATTTTCATAAAACTGTTTTGTTTTCACAACTATAGTTTTATTATCATAAAACTATATTTTCAAGTTAAAAATATTATTTTTTATAAATAGTTAATCATTTCTTATATTAAAAAAAAAAAAAAATTGTGGGGGGGGGGGG
>NW_015514650.1:0-860 GCF_001515645.1 Sinocyclocheilus grahami | reverse complement strand
TATATTTTGAATGATTTAAATTTTAATTGCAGTTTTAGTTAATAACCCTGAGACCAGCAAACTCAGCACGGGCTGGTGTTATTTATTTATTTTCTTTTTCTGTCTTCCCCATAAGGATAATAACAAATTATGCAACTAGTACCTTACAGTGAGTCTTTTGACTTGAGTCAAAATCTTAAATACATTATTAATAGCTCACGTGATTAACATTAGCCATTTCTATAATATTAATGTATTTCTAAGCACGCAATCATTGATGCTTTGTCAACAGACTAGAAGGTCCCTTTAAATGGGGCTTTTCTGAAGGTTATTTCTGATTTTCTTGCAGTAAAAAACCCTTTTCTATTCTTTACTGTGAAAGTTTGAGCGAGTTTGTTACCGTTCCCTTGACAACAGAAAGCGCGTAAACACAGATGCGCCGAGAGTTGATCCCAGGTAAGATACATTTACACACATCTCCTCTTATGTAATTAATAAAATAGTTACAAGCTTATTTTTGTCACACATCTATCAAAAGAGCTTCATATGTGTTATCTTTTTGTCTGACTCTGACCCGTCAACAATCTTTAGCTACATAGACGCTGCGTTGCGTTGGTAGCATAGAGTATAAACCGTGAAAACGGCAATATAACATTTCTATTAAAGCATGTGTAGTGTACTTATACGTATACTTTTAGGTTAAAATATGCTCCCTTGGACTGTTGAGCTTCGAGTTTCAACAACTTCACCGTTTGAAATATTTTAGACGCATTTTTAGTTTTCTCTGTTGTAAGGTATTGTAGGCCTGTGGTAGTTATGCTGTATTAAGTAGTCAAGTTCAGTGTTGGGGAAAGTTACTTTTAAAAGTAATGCATTACAAT
>NW_015514649.1:4648-5815 GCF_001515645.1 Sinocyclocheilus grahami | reverse complement strand
TGTGGTAGTTCTGTATGTTGTCTCAGGGTTGGCATCATCTGAGGTATGTTTTGCATCCCTAGTATTTGGGTGCATTCAGTGATGTTAAATTATATTCTTGACTTGAATAAAACCAGGTCATTTAGATGCTACCTTTTTTCACTCTGACTGTAGCCAGAGGTCTTAAGGTCGTCTTGAGCTTTTCTTTCCGCTGCCCTTGATGTTGAGCTCCAAACGGCTGTGATTGTGTTCCCGCTGTAGTGATTACAGAGGCATATCAGCAGATAGAGGACAGACATGTGTGTGTGTGTGTGTGTTTGGATGTGATTTGTACTGCTTGTGCCCGTGAATATTGTGTCTGCTGTGAAACACACACGGTCATCTGATCTGCTGTGAAGCGTTGCATCCTCCACTCTCACAGATCCATAGGTGAAGTCCTGGCCATCGGTTTCACTTTGAATGGGCAGAATCTGCATTGTGGTGAATGGAAACAAGTCAGGCGGATGAGAGAAGACTGAGAGAGTAAAGCGCACAGAGATCCGGTGAACGCATCACAATAGTGGAGGCTCATGGGAAACGGCATTGACCAGATGAGACGGATTTCTGGGAGAGACCAGAGCTGTGGCCCAATTCACATACTAGACATCATAAATAGTATCTGCGATTAAGATTAGTGTGTCTGAAATCATAGTAAATTGGAAACAGAATGCTAAAGGTGCTCAGGATTATTTATGGTGGATTGTTTTTTTACAAGTTTGCAGGCACCCAATGGCCTAAACCGAAATGTAACCTATAAGCATACAAGGAGCTCCTGCATAACTGAATTTGGTTAAATTTAAAAACTCCAAAACCATTTGTTTCAATCATTTATTTAAAATCCACAAATGCTTTGTTTACCAAAACATGCTGAAAAATTATTTTCATGCCAAAATATATGTAGCACATATGCTAAATGTATTATAAACAGCATGTCTTTGTTCTTCAAATGCTAAATAAAAAATAGGGCCAAGAAAATACATTTCCAATCTTAAAATACATTTCGGGTGAATGCAACATTTTTTTATTAAAGATATTTTGGAAAATATTAATATATTGGCATTGAAAATAATTTTTTTCAGAAATTTCCCAAAAATGTATTACAATTCTTTTTTTTTAATGTTTATTATCTTGAAAAAAAAGTATTTTTTT
>NW_015514649.1:2362-3068 GCF_001515645.1 Sinocyclocheilus grahami | reverse complement strand
TGTGTGTGTGTGTGTGTGTAATATATATATATATATATATATATAAAATAGCCCAAAAATGTATGAAGAAATATTTTGATTTTTGTCTTTTAAATTAGTAATTGAATTAACTTATTTATTTTGTAAAATTTGTCATTTTTTAATATTTTTTAAAAATTGTTGTATATGTTGAAACATTAAAAAATTTAAAATATAGCTGAAAATATAGATCCAAATATAGATTAAAATGACATGTAATTATATATATATACTGTATATATATAATTTTGATAGCTGTCTTTCATACAAAAGTTTGGAATTACATATTTACACTAGAATTTTGTGCATCTATATTCCAAGTCTTCATATGATTGTTTATTGTGAGCAAAATATGGCCTCATGTTTGACGTCAAATAACACGTGATATTTTATTTCAGTTTTAGGATATTCAGTCAGTAGAGATGTATGTCTGTTCCACTTCTATTGTGTAATGTTGTGGTTTGCTGGTTTAGTGTGGTGCATGGGGAATTCAGTGTTTATTTGTTCTGGTTTTCTCAAAGCCTGCTGATCCTCTTCAAACACTCCTGTTCTCAGCAGCTAATTCTCTATTTCTGTCACGCTAAACCTCCTGCTCTCCCGTCAGGCGTATTTCAGGTCAGTAACCTTTGAAGGCTGTGACGCACCTTTGGGCTATTTACTCTCTGTGTGTGTGTGTGTGTGTGTGTGT
>NW_015514649.1:246-842 GCF_001515645.1 Sinocyclocheilus grahami | reverse complement strand
CGGTAACACACGTGAAACTGAGATAATGCAATAAACGTTAATTTAACAACATTAGATGTAACATACAACCCTAACGAACATAACTGGCAAGAAAAAACATAGTTATTTCAACGAAAAAACATCAAATTTTAAATGTAACGCAGGGAATTCTTTTTCACTTGCAAAAACGGTATATTACCGTAAAATTTCACGTAACGTCCAATACAGTTTTTCACCGAACTTACCAATTAATAGGTTTTTACTGTTGCACTTTTACAGTCTTTTACCGTAAAAATCAAGATAATTTTTTTAAAACATCACTTATTGCCATATCAGACTCGTAAATCAGCGGCTCTCGTCGTGAAATGCATATATAGACTCCATTCAGAGCGTCGGGAGCCACGGTTTACCTGGAAACAGATAAGAGTCCGTGCGGTTTAATGTTTTACTGCGGTACGAGATAAATCAGCGAGCGCTCCGTCCCAATCAAACCGCTTTATGTCTCAGTAGTTTCTCCAGATAGTAATGCGATTAAAGGAGAGCAGATGGAGAATAAAATCCTCTTGTTAGACGTCAGAAAAAGACTTTAGTAACCTCACGAGTTGTCTAAAACTGTG
>NW_015514649.1:0-236 GCF_001515645.1 Sinocyclocheilus grahami | reverse complement strand
GATATAATGTTAATATACCAACCTATTAAAGTACTGAAATCTGTTAAGTACAAAAGCAGATGGTGATGAGAAAGTCACATGATGAACCAAAGCAGCTTATCCACAAGCTAAAGAGGAAAATACTAATATATACAGTATATATAGAAGGTGCACACAGTGTCATTCACACTCACAAACACTAAACACCATCACGGTAACACACGTGAAACTGAGATAATGCAATAAACGTTAATTTA
>NW_015514648.1:5036-5806 GCF_001515645.1 Sinocyclocheilus grahami | reverse complement strand
TTTTTTTTTTTAAAGTGAAGAGTAGTAATAATTCCAGCAGGTATTATTGTTTCTTCTACCCAGTGAAAACTGGAAAACTATTGATGGGTGGCAGAAAAAAGTTTGTGTTGATGAGTTGGTGAGGAGTATTTCAGTGCATTCCTGTAGCCTGAATGGGCTTTTAGAGAAAGAGGCAAGAAATGCATCATGAAATCAGTGCACAGTGAGTGTGAGTGTGTGTGCAGCACTAATAGCTCTCACACTTACAAAACAAATCAAAATGAGGGAGTCATATAAAAATCAAACATAATAATAATAATAATAATAAATGGTGCAGAATTACACACATCCAAAAATTCACAAACCTGGCAAGCAGAATAAAACACAGCTGGAGATTAACTGGTGTCTCAAAATGCAAGACTTCAAATTTATCCATTTATCAAAACAAAAAAACCCCCCGACAACAACCCAACAATAAAACCAACTTAAAAATGCCCTCATGTCAATGTATATTATTGTACAATTGTGATAAAACTGCTTCCAATCCGAGCTCAGTAATGTATATCTCTTGCCTTCATGCTAGCACTGGATTTTGCTGCATTCCATACCACACTCAGAAAAAAAAAAGGCACAAATCTCTGCCACTGGGGCAGTACCCTTTCAAAAGGCACTGATATGTACAATTTAGGAACTAATGTGTACTTGTAAAATAATGATATGTACATTTAAGGCACTAATACCCTAGTAAAAAAAATGTATATACTTTAATGTATTTGAAATACTTTTTTTTT
>NW_015514648.1:0-1564 GCF_001515645.1 Sinocyclocheilus grahami | reverse complement strand
ATTTCTGTCATGTAGTTCTTATTTCATTATAATATACATTTTCACAATGAAAAATACACATTACTATAAAAATTATAAATTGACTGCTTTTTGCAGTGATTCTTCACGTCAGGCTAAAAACTTAGCAGAATAGTCGATTAATAATTATTATTTTTTTAAATCTAAATGATCATTACAATTAACTGCAGACCAATAGATTATTTGTGAACATGACTTAATGTGTTAAGAGAATTTATAATCCTACACTTTTTTTGGTAGCTAAAAGTTATGGAGTTTTGTGGGCAAAGATCTCAAGTGTTCAATAAATACCACATCTACATCAGTTCTCAGATGACCTGAGATTTTATCTAATGAATTAGATGAGTGTTAGAGTTTATTGAAGCAAAAGTCGTAGTTAATAGTGAGAATTGGACCCCAAATTAAAGTGTGACCAGATTAATGTATTTGGCCAAGCGCTCATGCATGGATCTGCAGTGTCTCACCTTACACCGGTGCGCTCCACATCCTCTATAGTGTCTGGCAGGGGCTTATGGGCCGTCTCAGGCAGAAACATAGTGAGGGCGGCACCTATGAGCGGGCACAGGCCGAATACCACCATGGGGGCGTGACGGCTGATGTTTCTCAGGAGGTAGATAATGGGTGCAATCACTCCACCTGCGCGTGCGCACATCGAACCCATACCTATGCCGTTTTGTCTGAGAAAAAGAAATGCGTTTCTGTATCTCACATCTCAACTGAACACTGGGAAGTGTTTGAATATGGAGAAGGGTAATGTAACAATGTGTCCTAACCAGGCCTGATGCAAGACAATTACAGTAGAAGTAACTTGCCGGTCCACAATGCAAGTGAAAATTCTGTGCAACAGAGTAAACTAAATGCCAAATCACAACATATTATGCAGTTTTGTAATGGAGTAGTTATGGATGAGCACTACCAACTGAACCACCAAGTCACTGTCATGGGGTTATAACATGTACTTTTGATATCGGACCATAAAGTACAAAATTACTAGCAAGAGTGGTCCATTCAGAGCGATGAAAAGCTTCATTGTCATAATATCGGATTTAAATGGCTGTCACATTTGCATCAAAATAATAATCTGCACTGAATAGAACCCTCAAATTGCGGTCATAAACTGCGTAATTCCCTGAATTCTGAGTGGTTAGTGTGCCGTGCCAATGACTTAAATTGCATGAAGCCAAACAGACTTTTTTTGTAGTTTTTTTTCCAAATTCAAGCGAGTAATTCACTCTAGTAACATGAATATAAATACGTTTCTAATACAAGCGGTGTGATCAGTCAAGATACATTATACGGTTTATTTCTTAATATTGAAAAGAATGATAGTTCCATCTAATTAAAATGGACTCTCACCTAATTGTTTGTGTTAAAGTATCACATTGTTAGCATAGCAATAATCCAAACACTAAACTCTATTGGAATAAATTTAATGTGTTAGTCCAATCTCGTGTGCGTTTCTCTGTAGCACTGCTTGTTTCATTATGATGCACATGAGTGCCTAGATAGAGTGCTGTCCAACACAGATTAAACCAGCCTATTGAGT
>NW_015514647.1:4981-5807 GCF_001515645.1 Sinocyclocheilus grahami | reverse complement strand
CAGCGAGTGAGCTGCTGCGGATCAAAGGTTCCCGAACCACCCCCTAATGCCTACCGCAGTGCATCCCTGACAGGCCTGGACAAAGTGCGCCCATTGTGCGGGCAGTACCAGTCAGAGCTAATGGACAGTGACCAGAGACGCCCCCTCGGTGGGATTGAGGCGGGAATGCTTGCCTGCTAGCGTGGCGGAGATGCACATTCCTCCTCTTCACGAGCCTGTGTCATCGAACTGTGGCCTTGTCATCCAGAAAGGCTTCACAATCAAAGGGCTTTCTGAGGACCACCATTTGCATTGAAGACCTGCTGGAGTCTCTTGGATAATGTGCTACAAATGCCTGAGAATTAAGCAAATCACATGAACAAATGTGCTGTCGTACTGAATATCAGCAGACCTGTGATTTGGCTGTAAACTGAAGGCCACAGACACAATATGAGTGTGATATTGCTTTATATAGAATATTGATATACACTACTGTTCAAAAGCTTGGGGCCAGTAAGTTTTTTCTTTTCATTTTTAAATAAATTCATACTTTTATTTAGCAAGGATGCATTAAATTGATCAGAAGTGTTTATAATGTACAAGACTTTTATTTCAAATAAATACTGCCCTTTTGAACTTTTATTCATCAAAATCTTGAAAAAATATTTCCAAACAAATATTAAGCAGCACAACTGTTTTCAAAATCTGTAATAATAAGAAAGGCTTCACCAAATCAGCTATTTGCTGCTTTGGAATGCTATTTAATGTGATACACAAATACATTTGAATTGAATAAAAAAGGTTTCTTTTTAGGTTCATAGGTTAATACAAGATTGAAAAAATATTC
>NW_015514647.1:2933-3256 GCF_001515645.1 Sinocyclocheilus grahami | reverse complement strand
TATATATATATATATACATATACAAAGAAATTAATACTTTTTTGCAGCAAGCATGCAATAAATAGATCAAAAGTGACATTGACAGCAGAAACATTTATAATGTTGTAATGTAAAACTTATTCTTTCTTCTCAGTGCTATTCCAGAGTAGGAGGAGAGTTTAACATATACTACCATTCAAAAGTTTGGGGTCAGTAAGAGTGTTTTTTAAAGATATTAATACTTTTAGGTCAGCGGTTAAAGCATTGTTAGTGTATGGTAGGACATATAAGGAATTTTCCGGATGGTAGTTTAGAGCAGGGATTCGTGGGAATTGTGTTTGATT
>NW_015514647.1:0-841 GCF_001515645.1 Sinocyclocheilus grahami | reverse complement strand
TTTTTCCAAATAAGATACTTACGTGAGAAAAAATACTGTCACAAACATCATCCATCTATTATGTCAACGTCAATAATGGTGTTCTCTCATGTTAACTGTAGTGCACAGGCTGAAATGTAGGGGGCAGTATTGAACCGAGAGAGGTTCTATTTCCATTCTATGGGCTCTGAGCTGCTGTGGATTGGTTTCTTCTCTCTGTAGCTACACCAGTGACATAACATTGACTTACAGAGGTTGAACAGTTTGTACCAGACAATATGCCAGACAGTGTTATTTTAAGAGGCTAATCATGCCAAGAATTAGTGTCATGAGAAGAAAACCTTTGTATTTGCACAGCAGGTCAACACAAACATGGAATTCATTACTGGCAATACTTCACAATTACTAATCGCTCATTTGCATAAATTTCATAGAATGCTCTTTGGAGAGTCTGTGTTATATTCAATGATATTACCATCAGATTTGTGTTTGTTTGGGTAATACAGTAGTTAGAAACGATCAAAAAATCTCTCTTGGACAATCACAGAAGGTGTTGATGTAGATGGAGAGACAGCAGGAACAGAAGGTGTTTTCAGCCGCTGATATAGCCTATGTCACATCAGTCTACACTATGTGGCAGGTAGTTGATAGTTTGGGACACTTGCAGTGCTCCAAGTAACTCAGACCGACTAGCTCTGACTGGGGAATGTTTTAATCATATCTGGTCCAATTACTGTAAAGTCCCGACTGGGATCTCGGCCTGAACTCCCACCACTTCCGCTAACACCATTCAGAGAAGTCTGACCATGTAATTCAATACAGTATTTTAATAGGAGGAAAACTGTTAAATTAATTTAGCATC
>NW_015514646.1:5271-5809 GCF_001515645.1 Sinocyclocheilus grahami | reverse complement strand
GGCTGGTGGCAAAACCAATCTTCAGAATTCCAAGCTGACAGTTTCATAAAAATTGTGTTGACGGTCCATAAAAAACTGGAAGTTGGTTCTTTCTTCCTTAAGTGTAGTTAACCTTTTAGGTGTTTTAACACATATTTTAGCATTTGTGTCGAACAAGTGTACAAATAAAACTTTGTTTGATGTTTGAAGTTCATGTGACTATGAGATTTATATAATGTCCTTGAAGAGAAAAGTCAGTCAAATGAATACACATGCACAGATCAGTTGGTTATAATGATCAAATATGAAACCCCCATATTGTATTTGTATGGAATCAAATGATCAAATGAAGTGTTAACACTTTATACTAGGTGTGGTACTTTACATGTAAAGTACTTGCATTTAACCCTAACCTTCCCAGACTTCAAACTCATTAGCAGTTAAAGTGGGACTTTTCCAGAACAACATGCAGTACATCCATATTCTTGTATGTATTTAATGTTAGTACATAGTAGTTAAAACCACCTTATATAGTGTGGCCAATATATACACTTTTATA
>NW_015514646.1:0-1112 GCF_001515645.1 Sinocyclocheilus grahami | reverse complement strand
AAGAAACATGAAGACAAAATATTTAGAGGTGAGATGTTTTTTTTTAAGGAAGCCTGTTTCCACCACAGGATAAACAAGTCGTTTTGTTTATTTTCCACGATACATATTACTTAATATATAATTTAAAAGACTTTAATGGTCATATCAAACGGCCTAGCTGTAGGTTTTCTAATCAGGCCATGAATAGAATACATCTTAAAGGGATAGTTCACTCAGAAATGATACATTTTGTCATCATTTACTCACCCACTGACTTCCATAGTTTGGGGAAGAAGAAAAAAACACCATGGAAGTCAATGGCTACCAGCAACTGAATGGTTACCCACATTCTTTAAACATTTCCTTTTGGATTCAACAGAAGAAAGAAACTAGGTTTGGAACAACATTTTTAATTTTGGGGTGAACTATACATGTTCATTGCATTGTTTTAGTGTTGTGTGAATTTAAATTTTTGGGCGAAGTATCCCTTTAAAAGTACTTTGTACCAAGGGAAACGCTAGGCTGACCCACTTGTTCATGACATCTGCTGCATTCGACACACCTTCACCAGCGGTCGAAGAATTTAAATCATGACTCTTAAAAACTATATTCTATAAAATGTACATACTGTATGTGTAGCATGGATACAATACAATCCAGACATACTACAACTGTTTCCCGTCTGCTATTTAATGAATACAGTGAATTCAGTCCTACTACTCTTTTCACATATCTTCAGACACTACTGTGATTTCTCACGAAAACCATTTTTTAGTGCAATTTACAACTTTTCTTCCCTTTTCTTTTTTTGAAAGAGAAGCAGGAGAAATGCTCTTAGAATTAAAAGCAGGTAGGCTATTGTTTTAGAAAGCTGATGTAGCCTACAGAGTTAAACATTTAACACAAAAACGCTGGACAATAACTTATGATGTCTATAATCTCTCTAATCTATAGTATATATGATTTGTCGCGTAGGCCTATTTAATAGCCTAAGTATGCTTGAAAGCTGAAGTGTGTATTTTATAGTATGATACTTTTTATAGATTAGGCTATCCACATTCCAGAAACAGATTCTGCGGTAAGTGGACTGTATAAAAACTTAATGAACTGGCTTTCGAGAAGTCATTTAATGA
>NW_015514645.1:4463-5810 GCF_001515645.1 Sinocyclocheilus grahami | reverse complement strand
GTATAAAAAAAAATTCACAATATTGTCATTAAATTATATTATACAAGGGAAGCAGTTATTACTGTATCATTTAGAATTCTTACAATTAGGCTTAAATGTCTTCACAAAGTCCGTAAGTTCAAAGACATACTAAAAATACATTGAGCCCGCATATGTGAGTCTACCACAAATCTGCAGAAGCATCTGTTTGTATAAAAATCAATGTGCAAAAAATTCATCAGATCATAGAGATCCTGTAACAAACATATAAAAAGAATGCAAAGTCTATGTACAAAGAGAGTCCACCAGAGTTTGGCATCTCACAAACGTGCAACACGTGCAGATAGATCAGACGTCATACTGAAGTCCGGGGTTTTCTGATGACTAACTGGACGGGACCCTCAGAGACTGTTTTAATGATGTTCCAGGCATCATAGTGCATAAGGCCCTGCAAAGACCTGCCATTGATGGCTAGAAGTTCATCTCCGACATCAATGACCCGGGACTGTTCAGCGGCTCCTCCTGTCACAATCACACAATCACAAAACGTTACATTCTTATGGTGCTCTGAGATGAGCTAAGCTTTCTCTTGATACACAGGTTACACACTAGTCTCCCCCTAGTGGACATCTTTAAATGTTCGAGTAGAGCACTCACCATGGAAAATGCGTTTGATGTAAAGAGGTCGATCTCCATGGGCAGATGCTTTGCCTCCGTCTAGACTGAACCCTAAACCGGCTGTAGTCTTGTGTAACTCCACACTCAAAGCCCCGTCTGGCCCCACTTCCACACCTACAACACACCAAGAAGCCAATTAGGAACAGAAAAAGGTATGTACTCCATTATAAAAATCCAAGGTAATAAGTTAAAGACTGATAGCGAGTTAATCTTTTGCTACGAGAGTGACAATGACTCCAGATACTCACTTGTTTTATGTTCTCTGATGCTGTCTCTATGGCCTGGAGTAGGACAGATTCCAGTCTGAAGGGGAAGTTCTTGTCTAGGTGATGTTGGCTCAGTGTTCTTGCCCTTCTGGATGATCACTAATGCCTGCTTCGGCAGTCTGGTCTGATGAAGGCATGACAGCGCCTCTGCGTGTGTGATACCACTCAAGCTGGTCCCGTTTATTGACAAAACTCTGTCTCCTCTGTGAATGGTACCTTCCATGCCTGCCACCCCTCGAGTGAACACCCGATGGACCTGCGACAAAGAAATATAGCTTAAACTTAGTTTAGAAGGTTACTTCATTTAATCTTATTTGACGCTATATGTTACTACTGGTTCCTTTGAAAACCACAAGGGGAGATAATGTGTAATTATAAATGCTACTGAAAATGGCTACTGGTTTTTCATTAATTTATTTTATTT
>NW_015514645.1:2897-3620 GCF_001515645.1 Sinocyclocheilus grahami | reverse complement strand
AGTCTGCTTTTGTAGGATTAGTAAACTGTTGTAATCTCTTTTTTCATTGCACATTATAAACAGGTCTTCCCTCACCTTATAGACCAGCATGAGAGCCCTGTGAATTGGCCTTCATGTTGGTCCCCATTGCTAGTTGAACCAAGAACCCCAGCATCAACCCTGCTCACCATGGTCACCACGGTGCACTGCAGGTTGTGTGATGCTGGGTCTATGGACCTGCAAGGGTAGATTTCCAGCTCCGTTTTAAAGATCACATTTCCAGGGTCACTGGTGAAATCCTCAGTACACAACTTGTCCAGTTCAGGCATGCTCAGTGCCTTTATCTCTCTCAGTTTGGAGCGCGACAGGCCTCCATGTGCGCGGGCATTGCGGGAGCGCAGTACTGGTGGTGTGTGTACAGCAGGCTGGCTCACAGAGGCCTCATTTCTCACCTTCTCCTTCATAACAACTTGTGTGGTTTGGTTTTGAGAGATGGTGACAACTGAAGTGGATGATGAATTCTGTGGATATGGTGGAGATGGGCTTGAGCTCAAATTGTCTACACAAGAGCTGAAACTCCTCCTCAAAGAACGGCTGTCACTGGACGGACTGCTAACAGATCCAGCATACCCAGATAACCTCCGGTTCAGAGGTGGCTTTGAGTTATTAGCATAAAATGGTATGTCTATACACTTTATGACAGATCGATCAAAGCTGGCTAGATTCTCAAAGGACTGGATTCTT
>NW_015514645.1:0-1223 GCF_001515645.1 Sinocyclocheilus grahami | reverse complement strand
CCTACAGGAAAATGGCAAGCGCTGTTCCCCACATCTAGGGCAGAGAAATCCAGAAGGTTAGGTTGCAATTGTGCTGCAGTTCCTCTGTCATCTACTTGACTGCACTCTTCTGTTTTTGCACTTGCATCTGTGGAATCCAAGACACTTCTGTCTTTTTCTTTGCTTTCTGCTGAGTTCAGTTCAGTTATGACATCATCAATATTAGTGATGGGAATGCTGTTGCTGTGGATTGCTAATGCCTGTTTCGCATTTGTTTCTGATGAAAGGCTTTCTTGGGCTGCAACAATAATTTTGTCCATATGATTCCTTTCTTCTGGAGGTCTAGGTGTCTCCATTTTAGACGAGACCTCACAGCCAGAAGACATAACCAGGCTAGAAAGTCGATCTACAGCTGCAAATATGGACAAAATACACTATGGTTACACATTATATCATATTCAGTTATTCAACACGATTCATCACATCAGTTTGCACTTCAAATCAATAATAGGCAGTTAAAACATATCAAACAGTTAAACAGAATCACTGGATATGACGATGTTACATCAAGATAAATCCTACCATACAAGTGCACCACTGAAGCCTGCGAGACAAGCTACAAATTGCCTGTATTATAAATCAACATTCCATTGGAAAACTATTTCAACGAATCCTTTCCATTGTCCTACAAATATGCGTAGCAAATTATACTGAAAGAAACCCAGATCAGTACCATTGCAGTTCATTTCATAGTCTGATATTTCACTGACTCTGTTATTCATTAATGTTGTTCAAAGTCAGCACCACAGAGCCAAACTCCATAGGAAACTTTGGACTACTATGAAATAACTTTTCTGAGAAAATAGGTGAGTCTCACTCTGAGCATACCTAGGGATTGGTGGGACACAAAGACAAAGGCAATCCGTAGAGAAAGGATTTTTGTATTGTTTCAGATGCTGTACTACTGGCATCCTGGAGGCATATTTTCTAAGGCTTTGCTCAGTTTTATCTGAAGCCGACACCTCTGAATATTCCATTCACGATTAAACAGACAAATGTAAAATAAGCAAAATTTCCTGAAATATTGAATGCATTCAAAGGTTATTTTACAGGGCATAACTGAAAATGGTAGACCTGGTGGTACATTCAACACGATGGAGTGCATGTTATTCTAAACAACATTATTTACATAAATGCATATGAGCATATGCTCTAATGTATATGATGAACAAGATCGATCACAT
>NW_015514644.1:4972-5810 GCF_001515645.1 Sinocyclocheilus grahami | reverse complement strand
TTGGACACACGAATGGGAAGTGTGTCCAAACCTTTGACTATACTGCACTATAATATAGCCTGCACATAAAGAATATTGGCCGATATATAGATTTTTCTCCGTAATATCGGCATCGGCCTCCAAAAAACCCATATCAGTCGGGCTCTAATGTTGACTGTTCTACGATACTTTTAAAAATAAAGGTTCTGTATTGGTGTCTGGTTCTATGAAGAACCTTTAACATCCATGGAATCTTTCCATGGTACAAAAGCTTCTTTATGGTGTAAAAAGGTTATTTTAGATTATAAAAATGTTCTTTGCACTAAAAAAATGGTTCTTTTGAGAACTGTTCTTTGCAGAACCCAAAATGTTTCTTCTATGGCATCATATGCCTTTTATTTTTAGGAGTATAGTGGCAAGTAGCAGCTCAGCATTGTATTTACTCTTATTGTATGATTTGTTTCTCGTCTTAAGTGATCTGATCGAATTGGTCTTATGAAGCAGAGCAGGGGAAGAGGATGAAAATGTCAGATCAGGAGAGGTGAGCAGAGAGATCAGTGTGCTGTAACCGTATACACCCCAGAGACCCGGATCCGCACTGCTGAACCACCAAAAGCACTGCCAACACTGATGCAGCACTTTTGGGGAAAAATGGATAGAGGGAGAGAATGCGATTGGCTGCACAATGAAAATCAAAGCATCCTGAATACTGACCTCAAGATATCTGGAGCCTCTGAAAAGTTCAGAGGTCAGCGGCTTCCAATGATTCTGATATCAGCAGCTTCTGATATGGGTCTGGATTTTTGGTTTATTGGTCGCAGTGACCGTGGAGAAGTCTCCAATCTGAAATCACCGCTGG
>NW_015514644.1:0-1025 GCF_001515645.1 Sinocyclocheilus grahami | reverse complement strand
CTCTCTCTCTCTCTCTCTCTCTCTCTCTCTCTCTATATATATCTATATCTATATCTATATCTATATCTATATATATCAGCCCATCCCTATTGTAAACTTAATTGGGAAACTAGCCCTCTATGTCTTTTTCTTTATGTATAACATTCATCATGATTGTTACCTCCTTCAAGATGAAGATGGCCGCTCTTCATTCCCCTCCAGTGCCTCAGGGAAAACGGAGTATGTGTGTGGCACCGAGGGATCTGCTTTTCTCCCGCTGCTTGTCGTATGTTCAGCGATAGGGGGTGGATCAGGGGGCTCAATGATCCATTTAACCTCGACCTTGGAGGTTGTGAGAGGATGGTAGAGCTGCAGACAAAGGAGGAGAGATTCATTTGCAGTGTGTGAATGTGAGCCGTGGGGAGGTATTTCTTTCATTGCATTCATTTCTCTTTCTTGGCCTTCCACCCTGGTTTCTGTTCTGCATCAGTATTTCTTGTTTGGTATGGCCATTCACTTACAAAAGGTACTGTGTATGGTGACGGTATCATGGAAATTCCGTGGTGCGGAATCATTTCTGTGATGGGTGAAACACATTCCCTATTAATTATATGACATGCTACACCAATATATTTAAAAAAAAATCCAAACCTCTGCTCAAAACAAAATATGGTATTGTCATGGTGTAAGGCTCATTGTATTACCATGGAACATATCCCTGTCATTATACAGAAACTGAAATTAAAGTTTTCATTTATATTTTCATATAATGCACCGTTTTTTTTTTATATCAACAGTTATGTTTCTTCTCCAATCCTTGTTAAAATAAACATTTAAATTGTGTAGTAACTTATTTTCATAACGCATTTAAATGTACAATAATTAAGACTGAGATTAAGGAAAAATATAATGAATAGTGCATATATTAAGCAAAATGTTCCTCTCTAGAGTTATATTCTTCTAGCTAACTGACAAGCTATGGACATTGAATGGCTTTCTGAGGTAAATGCAACATTACATGCCATTGTTTAATGATATAATGAAAC
>NW_015514643.1:4569-5635 GCF_001515645.1 Sinocyclocheilus grahami | reverse complement strand
ATGATGATCTATTTCTATAAAAGACAGATGCAGTGTCGCTGTAACTGCTTATGATGAAGTATATACTTAAACAAATTTTAGACTAGTATTTTTCTTTTCAACAGAAACTCAGATTTTCTATCACTTTTATGGATGAGAGCATCAAAATGAAAATCAGCTTTTGACACACAGAACCACCATACATCACACAACATGTGCTACTTCAAGCAATAAATATGATGGCTATGCTTTCTTGGATACATAAGCTTCCAAATTAGTCTTGTAGCAATCACATAAACCATCTTTGATGGATAACATATTGTTTGAATGAATGTGGCATGTGGAAAGAAGGTAGAGAAAATAATATTATTTACATAATTCATTATATTCAATCATTAATGGATAAAATCAAGCCTGTTCTACATTTTGTGTTAAAATAGAGAATTCTGTTTTACTCAAAAATGTCATATTGCTTCGATGTTAAATGTGTTAAATGCAGTTATTCCATTGTTGAGGGTATAATATAGTCCAGTCCTTTTGTATGGAGTGGTAGGATGTAAGTTTGAGACCTGTCTTGTTTCTTACACAAAAGTATCTGCTAAATAAATAAATGTAAGCCTTATCATATGCTTTGATGGTGGAGTCACTGAGCTTTACATTAAACTTTAAGTTAGCTGATGGGATTCCACAAAGACTCTGTCATGCAATCATCTTCTCCTGCATGTCATTCTCTATGACAGAAAGGATTTTTTAAGACTGTAGGACTTCTCAGAGCTGTCATGCCACAGAAAACTAGCTGAACGATCGCTCATAAAATATTAATCACAGGCTTTCCCTTCTCACCCTACAAAACATTGCATATCCTCTCCATGACTGCAGTCAAAAGAGCAAGGGGTTAGGAAATGACACTTTAAGCTACATATGATCTTTTAGTAAGCAAAACATTATTTTTTAAAGGGGATACATGTTCAAATATCAAACTATTTTTTAAAACATACAGGATTATCTGTCTAGGCATCAGGAATAAAACATGAAACTGTTAATATTGCATCTGGTACAGCAGTAGACTATATATCTTTTTTTTTTT
>NW_015514643.1:2154-3337 GCF_001515645.1 Sinocyclocheilus grahami | reverse complement strand
GGCTCTCTTTGAGGAGGGAGCCTTCACTTCGTTTTCGCCAAGGCGCTCCGGCGGCTGTGCTCGTGGGGTTCGCATATGGATCCGGTGGAGGGAATGTAGATGGGCGAGTCCCTATCTTCTTCCTCACCCACCAGATCCAGTGCCCGCTCTCGGGGTTCGGAAGCCCGCGCTGCGGTTCTTCCCCCGGGGTGAGTGCTCGACGCTCTGCCTGTCTTCCTCCGAGGAGGTTGATATGAAGGGCGTCGATGAGCTCGCCAGTTTCACAAGCATCAGTTACACAAGCATATTATGCCTAATATTATAATGAGCAGCGTTACTGGGCAGTGGAGCTTGCGCAGTCAGCTCTCGGGAAAATGGGAGGGGGCTGATTGTGCTTTTCCAGCTGTTAAACGCACCGCTCTCGCCAGGAACGCTCCGAGGAGCGTGTCCGTGCCTGTGATATTGCGGTTCCGGTCCCGCTGCTGCTGATGCACGGCGGCAATTGAGATCGCAGTTAAGACTTAACGCCAAGAAAAGTGTGCTTTCTCCAGTACAGAAAACCACTTATCTGGACGTGGTGTGGGATTCGACCACGATGCAGGCACGTCTGTCTCCTGCTCGGTTCGAGTTGATCCTCACGGCAGTTGCGAGAGTGAGAGAAGGCCAGTCACTCACTGTCAGCAGTTCCAGAAACTGCTGGGTCCGATGGCAGCTGCGTCCAACGTGATACCTTTTGACCTGCTGTACATGAGACCCCTACAGTGGTGGCTCTAGACCAAGGGTTTCTCCCCGAGGGGAAACCCGCTTCGCATGCTCAAGGTCATGCAGCAATGCCTACGTGCCTTAGACATGTGGAGGAAACCTTGGTTCTTGGCTCAGGGCCCGGTGCTGGGAGATCCTTGTCGCCGCGTAATGCTAGCGACGGATGCGTCCCTCACCGGTTGAGGAGCGGTCATGAGTGGCCACTCAGCCCGCGTTCTGTGGGCCATCTCACGTGGCCCTTCAACTGCCAGGAGATGCTGGCCGTGTTTCTAGCATTGAAACACTTTCTCCCAGACCTAAGAGGTCGCCATGTGTTGGTGCGCACCGACGACACAGCGGTGGTCTCTTATATCAACCACCAGGGAGGTCTGCGTTCACGCCCCCTTTACAGACAGGTGCACCAGATCACGTGTGGTCCCAGGGAAAACTCCTCTCGCTGAGA
>NW_015514643.1:0-1242 GCF_001515645.1 Sinocyclocheilus grahami | reverse complement strand
GAGCACTTGCTTCATGCCTTGAAGCTGACGCTGGTTTCACCGCACGTGCTTTTATAGCTTCCTTGTCTCTACGTCACCCGCCTGTGACATCTCGCCCTTACATTGGACTGATTTCACATGTGATTCAGAGCGTGGTCACGTTGAAGGCGTTCCCAAAGCGTTTCGAGGCAGCGTCTCATTCCCTCAGGGAACTATGGTTACATGCATAACCTGGAGACGCTTTCTCACCAAGACTATTTTAGGTTACATGCTAATGGGCACCTCAAATTGTAATATTGAACATATTTCTGGTGTTCTTTCATGTCTGATAAATAATCTTGATGTTTTGTTTACAGAACAATGATCATAATCATAATCAATCATAATGACAATTCTTAGTGGAACTGCACTAATACATTTCCTCATAGATAGTGACAACAATTATATTACTGGATTTATTTCTTTATTTATTAATGTTTATAGTAACATACTTGCAGTCATGCATAAATAACAATTCTGATTAAACAATATTCTACAGAAAGGCCAAGAAAAAGAGAGAACTCCAAAAGTGAAGATGAGCTCAGATTTAGGAGCAATATTAAATGGATAAATGATCATAATTCGCTCAATTTCAGTTTGTAGGTATTCCAAATTTTTGTCAGTTTGTAGGTATTCCAAATTTTTGAGGATTTTTGTCAACATTTTTCCTGATGTTGTACAGATTTGCCATATAGCAACATTTTCCACTTAAATGTATTTATATTTTTTAGTTTTTATAGATATTTTACAAAAACATATATTGTGTATATATTATGTACAAAAAATGTTAATAGAAAAATATATTTCCTTGTTTAAAACAATGCATTCCATACAATTATTTGTATTATATGTGTGGACTGTAAATATTGTAGCGAATCAGCTCATGGGGAAATATGAATAATTAATCATAACTAGTTATAATTAATTATAAATATTTAGATCCGCTGTAGATATTTACTTGACCTCTCAGGGTCAACTGTCTGTCAATTCTAAGAACGTTAATTTCCTGGTTAAAGGAAATAACTTTCTTACTGTACAAATCTGTATAAATCTGCATGATTAAGTGACTCCAGTTATGAGCAAACAATGAACAACGTCAAGTGTGATACAAGTAAGACTTTATTAACTACATAAACACTTAAACTAGTCTAACATACTACATAAACACTTAAACTAGTCTAACATACTACATAAACACTTAAACTGGTCTAACATACACACACA
>NW_015514642.1:5277-5812 GCF_001515645.1 Sinocyclocheilus grahami | reverse complement strand
GCTCAGTTAGCTATGCGTCTGTATGCTCCTTAATCTCCGCACAGCATAATCAAAGGCTTTTTATCACTCTAGAACAAATTAGACAAGACTATGAAGTATGTTTGATAGCCATGCCTTCACCTCTGTAAGTCCTTGGAATTTCATACCTTCATAACATGCTTTCAGACTTTAAGCTAGCAATAACACTCCCCCACCCTCATTCCCTGCTCCCACACATATAATGTCATGTTCTTTAATTAACTGCTACATAAATCTGTATTAGCAACGTGCAACTCTTTACCCATGGTCCACTCTAGACCTTTTGCATTAAATTGCACAGTTCTGCAAATTGACAATAAAAACATTAGCCCAGAATTTTTGACCTTTTGTATGCATAGTAAGAGTTAGCAGACCTATGAACCCACTGCTTGACCTCCAGGGCATGTAGTAAAGTTTCTGAGTCAGATCGAAGGTCCCAGAAAGGCTGCACTCTCACCTGTCATAGCACAAAGTCATCACACTGAAATATTCATCTGATTTGTAATGCTTTAATGGA
>NW_015514642.1:0-3219 GCF_001515645.1 Sinocyclocheilus grahami | reverse complement strand
TGCTCATAATATTGAACATGAAGTCATGAAATGAACTGTGAGGTTTTTTATTGCAAAAGCCAAATTAGCATTGCATGAGCTGCCAGAGATAAGTTTTTTTGCTAAAATATATGCACTTTACTCCTTTATACACCTATATAAACTTTACTCCTTAAAAGCTATTCAGTACATTTTACTCTAAAATATGGAATATTCCTGCTGAATTTTAATTTGAATATAGGCATACTTTCCCAATCAAAATGGAAAGGTAAACCAAAGCAAAAAAGCATAATTAAAGGCATAATTCAGAAATGTTCTCTTTTTAATCAACAAAAAATATATATTTTTCAGAATGTTTTGCTTCTTGTTTTCATAGAATGAGAACGGATGATATAAAAGCACCAAAAAAAAGTATATGGTGAAAATCTCACTCTCTGCTCTCAAATCTCAGTCACACTTGCACATATTCAAATATGATATTTCGCAATGTGTTATAGTTAAATATTACACATCAGTTTTAAATATGTAAATGTGCAAATGAAATTTGTGACCAAGGGCAAGATTTTCAGTGATTTAAACAAGTTTTAAATGAGTTTAAATTTCGGGTTGTTCCTCCAGGGCCGTCCTTAGGGGGGTCTGCGGTTGCACCGGGCCCCGCACTTGAGGGGGCCCCGCGGCGAAACGGACCGAGGGGGAAACACCCCCTCCCACCCCCACCCGGAACGCGATGGCGAACAGACCGAGGGGGGCCCCGCTGCCTACCTCGCACCGGGCCCAGCGTCAGCAAAGGACGGCCCTGTGTTCCTCACACGAAGACTTCATAAGACTAGTGAAGTCAAATGGACTACATTTATGGTCTTTTTCTCTTTGTTTTGTGGATCATTTCAGAAATTGCATGAAGCAGCATATCCTATTAAGCAAACGATGTTCATCGGAGAAGTAGTAATCGCTTATGTTGATTTGACCCAGAGTGGATCCACTCAATTGAACCTTAACTTCCATTTATTTGCCTGAATTTGTCTATTATATTATCCCTACTGCACAATCACTCCATTTGTGTCTTCATTATCTACATTCAAGCTACTATACAGCAATAATGAGCATTCTAGTTCTTTCCAGATAGCTCCTCCAATATCTGGATACAAAGATATTATCTTACACTCATTTCCAGTTACAGTTGTTCAGATAAAAGTGTTACCATGGCGCTTGTTTCCTTGACAACATAGCTGTTTACAAAAGCTCAGCCGGAGAAGAACAAAAAAAATCGCAATTTTCTCATTTATTCTTAGCTAATTCACTGCGTCACATGGTTTGTTTTAAAGTCCATAGAAAACATGTTAATTGCGTTTGAGGCTTTGTCAGAATTCGGATAAAAGAGAATCTGCGAACTGATATCAGTTCAATCAGATACTGTGTATATTTGCATGATCAGTTAACGAACATATTAATAGAGACTGAGAAAATAACCCACAAACAAACAAGGATTAGATTGAAAAATCTGCCATCAAACATAGGAGATTCTTTCGTGGAACACAGAAGACGTTTTGATTAACATTCCTGATTCTCGTATCTTCAATATTCATAATTTATTATTTTGTGTTCCATGGAAGAACGTTTGGAACAGCATGTAAATAATGACCGTTTAAATCATGTTTCTTTAAGACGTTTTTATCCCAAGCATAGTCATAGTTAGTATATTGATCTACAAAACAAAACCTTACTAAAAACTTGCTTTTGGGAATTGATTTGAGCAGGCAAGGGTGTAAATAATATATAACGTTTTCAGATTTTAATCTTGGAATTCTGTCATGTTGTCGAGCAAGAAGAAATGGAGCCACAGAGAATGCTGTGCATTTCTGACAAGCTACATTGGCCTAGTTGTTTTTTTTTTCTTTCATGTAATTGATTTGCACTGCCATTTGTTTTGATTTTTCAAGCAAGGCGAAAGCCGAGATGATAGATGAACTTCTGCGAAACCTTCTAACCACAATCCTCCCTCTCTAGCTGCGCTCTCCAGTCCTCCTCTGTGTTTTCAGTTCTCTTTGATGTCTGACTGTGTGCTTCATTATTAAAGTGTTAATTAGAATATCTTGTCTTATGATGGCAAAGATATGGGACTGTTATTTTAATGATCCTGCATGTAAACTACACTGCAGATGAAAATAAACATTATTAGCTTTAGACTAAGTATACCTACATAAACACTGCAGGGGGTTATAACTGCAAACTATGTTTGTGTACGCACACACAAACACACTTCATGAATATTTCAGTCAACCCAATCATAAGCACAAATATCTGTCATATTTCTATATGGTTTTTCCTCACACTAAGCTATGTGTATTAGCTCTGATCTAGAATTTGATCAAACTATGATCATGTGGTTTATGCTTAAGTCATCATCTCATGTGACAGCTGAGTTGATCAAACTGAACATATATCACTGAATAGACTGAACAGATAAACTGTCCATTAGCTTTGAGGCTAATATGCCTGCCGTATGCCTAGATATGCTGCTTCCTTAAAAGTCCTACCAATTCCACTGGTAGGAATTCTGACTAGCATTAGCAAGCAAATCATGTTCATGGTTGTAATATAAACTAATAGCTGCTGACTATTTAAAGCAAGGTTTGAAATGTCCTCCTGGAAGAAAACTGCCTTCAAGCAAATTCATGACGGCTTTAACCTTTATTGATCCCTGTTGCTGTTTATAGAGTGCAATAGTCTGGTCCGGAAGTAAAAACTCCATTCATTTTAACTGATAAACCTGTAAAGACAGACCTGTCGTGAACTCTGAGGTTGTTAATCAGTGGTATATGCTTTTGTTGAAGCCATCTATTATCATTAATGGAATTTAATTGAATTAATTGATGTGCCAGATGTCTTTTCATTTGATTTCTTCTTGTAAAGTCAGAGACTTTAGATGGAAATTAAATTACCACATGACCTAGGTGTTGTAGCTCAAATGGTAGAGTATGGCACATTGAATGCAAAGGTCATGGGTACAGTTTCCAGGGAATGCATGAACTGATAGAGATGTACTGTATATACCTTAAGTCAGGGTTCCACAATAGGCGGCCCGTGAGAGAAAAAAGTTTGGCCCCTGCTAATTTCAAATAATGTGACATGAAAATTCAAATGCAGCATCAGAAAGCTACATTAATTTACATCGTGTCTACACCGGACGCGAGCGATGCGGTGCGACGCAATAAAATACAATAGAACTCGTTATAATCAGTG
>NW_015514641.1:4867-5823 GCF_001515645.1 Sinocyclocheilus grahami | reverse complement strand
CTTTAATAATTATTATTATTAAATGCACAAATTTAACTTTTTTTTCTGATCACCTATGGAATTAAATATATTGCGTTTGCAGGTCCACCAGGTCATAATGTACATCAGATGATTAATAAAATGTGGGCTCCACCTCAGTTTTGCAGCGGGACACAGTAAAGGACGTGTACCGTTGTGCCTCCATCCTGATTCCGCAGCTCCAGCTTTTAGAAACCGAGAGGAGGAGCCATTGTGCAAAAACCTACAGATACACCTTTTCCTTTACAGCACCTGTGAAGACGCCAGTATTTTCATAAATGTATTTTAAGTAAATTAGAGATATACAAATGCAAACAGTGTATATAACCATGAATGACCTTGTCAAGTGTGCAAACTGCGTGTCAGTGTCCCCCATCCAGGTGAATGGTACGCTCCAGTGGATAGGCAGAGACAGTCCCGCATCGTGCGGCTGTATTCGGCGAACGGCTGCTGTGTGGTGAGCAGGGCCCCGGACCTGGGCCCCCCTCTTTTTCTATCTATGGTTTTCACAGCTGAGATCACACACTTCAGTGGGAATAGCGAATTTAATCTATAATCGATCGTATTGCTCTTTTAATTGAGCTCAACTGTTTGTTATTGACCAGATTTAAAGGGCCACTGCATTCGGGTGTGTTCATAACTGGGAGTTCCTCTTTTTTACGCGTCTCTTTTGGAGCCTGTAATGGAATGACTGACTGCAAACCATGAACAAAATGGAGAACAAGACTCTAGAGAGCAGCTTTGAAGAAAAACTGACGCTGACAGATAAAGGTAAGTACAACTGAAATAAAAAAAAACGTATAAAATGTCTATGAAACCCTGAATAAACGCATGGGTGGTCAAAAGGACGCAGAATATATTACTAGAGTAGGCTATATGTGCGCATATTTTCAGTCATGTCATAGTGTTTATATTTTGTATGAACCTTAAAGCTTGTT
>NW_015514641.1:1939-2744 GCF_001515645.1 Sinocyclocheilus grahami | reverse complement strand
GAGAGAGAGAGAGAGAGACAGGTCAGAGAATCCTCTGTACAGCAACATTGATTGCTTTGTAGTGAGTGTTTTGGGCGCAGACAGGACCAAGATTCTCCAAGACTGAACTTGTTCAAAGGGACACTGTTTCCCCATCACAGATGAGTCTGTACAAAGACTATCAGGTTTTTCTCTCTCACTCACTGCAAGACATTTCTGTACGCTGCACAGACTATAGGGTTCTGCTTGATAACATCTTTATTTTACACTATTTTTAATTTGCTGTCTTGTTTAGAGTAAAGTCGCCAATAAGAACCTAGAGGGTTTTAGAGCCTTTTGCCATACGAGAACCTTTAGGCCATAAAATGTTTTATTTTTATTGTTTTATTTCCAATAGTTGCTAATATTATGGCTATAATGTCATATAGCCTACTGATTTGTAGGTTTTTATTCTTGCAGTTCAATTTCAGTATGGTGACATACTTCAAATCAGCAGAATTTGCAGTACAAATGTTTATCTACATATAAGTTTGCAAGGCATGGCGCATACATAAAATCTTCAAAATCTCTAAAGAACGATTTAGAATCTCACAAACCCTGTACAACCAAAATGTCAATGTTTTAAGAAGAAAAGTATGCAGAGCATTTATGTTTTAAAACCAGGCCTAGATGAGAAAAGGTTTATTTCCTGTGGGATGGAGTTATTGTTCAAGCCGAAGGCTCTTGTCTGTGTTAGTAATGTATGACGTGGATATTCTCATTCTCAGACACTCAGAGCCAAATAATTCCTGCTTTTTTTCCAAGAGGTCTTGGAGGATTGGAAATG
>NW_015514641.1:260-624 GCF_001515645.1 Sinocyclocheilus grahami | reverse complement strand
ATGTAATGCTAAATTTCTCTAAATCTGTTCCCATGAAGAAACAAAAACTCACCCTCTATCCATGATGAGTTTCAATTTTATTGTGAACTATTTGCAATAGACAGATGATTAAGTCATTTTAACATGAAGAAACACCATAATTTGGCCTCCAAGCTTTGTTTACCCTAAAGCTCAAAATTATGGCATGCACTGATGTTTTAGATCTCAGAGGCATTTCTTTTTAAACTGACAGTGTGCACCTTGAAATTAGAGAGTGATGGTCTTAATCGGCAGTTCTGCTTCCATAATGAGGTGTGGCGTCTGCAGGGCCATGAAGTCAGGATCCAGTTTTTGTTGGCAAAACTGTTTTGTCGCGGCAGCTGAA
>NW_015514641.1:0-250 GCF_001515645.1 Sinocyclocheilus grahami | reverse complement strand
TCTATGGCATCGTGAAGCACCTTTATTTTTAAGAGTGTAGAGTGTTTAGTGCAATATTCCTTGGTTAATTAGAAGTTATCCATGTAGAGATATCCAAAAGATATCCACCAATGATGGATTTGTTTCTTACAAACGCACAGCTTTTTGCTTTACAAGACGTTAGTTGATGGACTAAATTCATGTGGATCATTGTGATGTTTTTATCAGATGTTTGGACTCTCATTTTGACGGCACCCATTCACTGCAGAGG
>NW_015514640.1:2829-5815 GCF_001515645.1 Sinocyclocheilus grahami | reverse complement strand
AGCCAGTCACCTGTCACAGGAAGGGTGATAATGGAAAAAAAAAAACAGAGGAGAGGAGGCCTGGGAGGACACAAAAGCTTTTATGGTAATGACATTGAGTTTAAGGAATGCTTGTGACGGAAAGAAGGCCAACCACAAGAGAAAGACAGACAAAAACAAAGCGAGAGACAAAGGAAGGTGGTGGAGGAGAAGGAGGAAGTAGCTGGGTAGGGCTCCACCTGCGCTTCAGCTCATACTGGCCCTATGGGAAGACCTCCCTCACTCCTTATATAGACAAATCTGCCACTCTCCTTCAGACCCGCTGCTGCCCTGTGGGCCGTGACAGGGTTATTTTCAGAAGACTGCAGAGACAGAGCTAGCTGCTGTCCAAAGCTGCTGAAAGACAAAGAGGAATTACCATTGTCACAGCTGATAGCTAGTTACGTCCGAGGGTCTTTTTGAACATCTGTGACATACAGGCAAGCATCACCATTACTAGTGCTCAAACCAAACTTAGGTTTAGCGGTCTTTCAAAATCTTAAAGTTATTTATTAACCTTCACATAACTCTTCCTGCAATGCTATGGACATTAAACTCAAACTGTGTGGCTTTTAAATCACTTAGCTTAACAACTGGACTTAATTTTCACATGGCAGACAATAAAACTGGAGAAAAATACACAGGGACCACAGCCATACACAGGGATGAAAGCATAATGGCGCCAATTTAACGTGGGCTAGTTAGTGGGCTATATATATATATTTGAAAAAAAAAACTTAGTTAAACTGTTAACCTTCGATAAAATATCAAAAAATTATAATAAAAAAAATTATATTTTGTCCAAATATAATAAAGTACGAGTGTTTCAAAAAAAATCAAATGTCATAAATTTAGGCATCCTAACATTACAAATGTATAAAATTAATTATTAAATGAGCATCCACAAATAAATATTCAATATCAACATACACTGAAATATATATTAAAAAAACTCATATGCACCAATATACTGCACATCCGCTAACCTTGATTAACATTCTATCCACAGCAAGGATGCAAAAATAAGAGTACAGCTCCACAATAACACCAACTGTGAGAATATGAAGTGCATAATTGTTGACTTTCCACAATAAAGACTGCTTATTAAAGCACAATATGCCAGGGTGGAGCCAAGGTGCATGTGTGCTGAATCAGCAGATATGGTGGGAGGCGGGCAGAAGTGCTGATTAGTGGGAAAGCCATATGCTCCATTGACAGGTTCCATCACGACTGAGAGTACAGCACCCCTGCGTGGGGGCACGGCCTCCTCTCCAGGTGCCACCCTGCTACCTGGCACCTTTCACAGAGAGGTAAAGACTAGCCAGAAGATTCTGACAGCATAGGAAGGATTGTGTTACAAATAGCTGAAGGGAGGAGGGGGATGAGAGAGAGAAGACATGGTGAAAACAACAAAGAAAGAGAGAGCGAGAAACGAAAATGGAGGCTTAACAGAGTACACGGCATACGAACCAGAACACAGCGGAAACGGCGGCGAAAACAAGCAGCATGTCGGCTGGATTAAACCCGTCAGATGAAACACAGATGCAAGCCCGGACACAAAAGTGCGATTATCAGCCACATGTTTCAGTGAAAGGACATCTTACCCCCTCGTTGTCTTGCAGGGTGGCAGAATCATTAACATGCTAAAACTTTTCACATACAAACAGGCACTGCAACAAACATGCTGCTAAACTTAGAACTTTTTTCCATGCATTGACAAAGTCACAAAGCGAGGACGAAAGCTTGAGCGCAGCTACCGGCAGGACCCGGACGCCATCCCAAACCCTCTAGTCTCAAATAAGTTCACTAATAATAAAAGAGGTGAATCTGAGCAGGTAAACAAAGAGCCGAGGACAGCAGGGTCATCAGCAGGTGGCGAAATCACTGATAAAGGAGGAAAAGTTCATTTTTCAGCATTGTCCTTTGCCTCCCCCCGACCTGAGGCACTTCTGACAGCGTTTATTAGCCTCGAAAGAAAAATTATGAGAAGAGCAAAAGGGTCGGTCAAAGGAGGGGGATCTGAAATACCTCATTTCACTCCGCTCTTGAGCCCAACTAGGATTTATCTACCAGGACCTAAGACCAAATGAGCCAATAAGAGAACTAGGCGGTGGGGGGGAGGGCAGATGGAGGGACAAAGAGAGAGACATAGCGAGAAGAAAAGATTAGTCAGGGATTGAGAAGCGTACATAATTCATATGCCCATTACTAGAGATGATTTTGCACATCTTAAGAGAGAGATCAGAGTCATAATCTAAAATGGGCCCTGATGGAGACCTTACGAGGCATGTATCAGAGGAGCACTCTGGAGATTCGAGTCCAGGCCTCTTCTGTCGGAGCACGTTCCATTAATGACATTCTGCTTCTTCCCATAAGCCTCCACCGCCGCGCTGCTTTCTCCCCAAGGGGGAACCGTTAAGGCCTCCACGTCCAAGCGGCAGCAACAGAGCAGGCGATTTTCCTAAAATAATAATTAACTGGGCAACTTAGCGAAGGGCGGAAAAAAAACTCCCAGCCCCCACGCTCAATTATTCCTGGTCTCTTTGCACTTTTCCCCTCATTCAGTCCCAGAATAGCACGGCATCCATATTTCAAGGTGGCAAAGCAGTGGAAATGATTACGTCAGAGTCCAGCAGGTCTATTTTCTCAGCTCCCGCTGCCTACGACAAGCCCACGAAGAACTTGGCAGCAGGCTTTGAAAAGCACAGCCTTCATCAAGAGACGTGTTCAACGGCTTTGAGGACTTTGATTCGATTTGGGTTGATATGACACATGATTCGTACTCAGCCCATGGGCTCACATTATACATTCTGCGTTTAGCGTTTCTGAGCAAACACAATGACGCCTTTCATTTATCCGAATCAACATTTCCTGCTGTAGGTAATGGATAAACCCATAAGAATTCTCAAGTTGACTTCACTGCCCCTGGAAATGATCTATCTAAGAAACATCTGATATGTTGTTACCC
>NW_015514640.1:0-387 GCF_001515645.1 Sinocyclocheilus grahami | reverse complement strand
TTTTTTTTTTCCAATACAAATGATTTTTATTTTATTATCCAATAACCAATATGCATAAACCATTTAATTATTTTATTCCTGATTTGACAAAAAAATAAAATGATTATTAGAACACTAAAAGAACACAATACACAGTATGAGCATTCCAATAATAAAATTATTATTATTATCATCTTAACTATTGCATTTATTCATGTCGTCATTTGCAAAGTTCCTTGGTGATCTAAATGGTTGCAAATGCATTTTCATCAGTTTTGGGCAATGCAGTTTTCAGACAACACATTTAAAAGGTTAATTAATTATCCAAACAATAAGTTACTTTACTTGTGAATATTTATATCCATATAAATATATATACAGGTGCATCTCAATAAATTAGAATGTCGT
>NW_015514639.1:4457-5815 GCF_001515645.1 Sinocyclocheilus grahami | reverse complement strand
TTTTTTTTGGCTACAAAACAAGAACACATTACAAAAAAATTCACATTACAAAAAATTAATTATATTGAACAAATTAATTCTGTAAAATGAATTACATGCAATAAAATAAGTTATAAAATAAAATAAGTAAAATAAGCAGTGTAATCTTCAGTTAGAAAAGCCACTGAATGACCTGAAGTTCTGTTTTGCTACTGAAAAAGCTGAGATTAAATTTGTAGTTTTGCAACTTTTAAGTTAGCTATTACAACAATAACATAAATAAATCTGTTAGTCATATAATGTTTGAGATTTACTGTCAACCTGGAAAAATACCTACAAAAACACAACGCCAACCCACATGAAAACACAGGATTAAGATATTACCTCAGCCATTCGAAAATAACATCTGTAGCTGATCGTAAGTCATTAGACAGCAGTTTATTTTTCTAATATTAAAATGACTGACAGTCAGAAAAACAGTAACAACAGCATATGATGATATATGTAGTGAGACGTAATCATGTATGGATAAATCTGAAATGACAGCTTTTGCACAAACAACGTCAGCCCAGGCGAGCTGTTTCTCTTTGTTCTGTTTTCACACAAATATATATTGGTTGTCTCTTGAAACGTGTTCTGTGAGTAATGGGCGACCCCAGACACTTTGGCTCTCAAGCGCTGTATTTGCTCAAGTTGCCACAATCCTGAGCGCCGCTGTTTCCGCTAAACACAAAATCACCTGGAAAGCTCATCTGCTCTTGTTGCTTTTGGAGACTTTTTCAAGGAACTTTCCTACCACTTTGGCACGTGGACAAGAGAGGACATAGAACACCGGAGGAAATCTATGATAGAATATCATCTCATTTCCATTAAGAATTGCAATATAAAGCAAGAGATTGGCATCTGCTCTCATAAACAGCTTTGATAGAGGCAGAAAGGAGAAAATTCATGGCAAAAGTCATTATGATTTGATTATGATTGAATGAGAACAATTTTAGACCAAATGGCACTGAACTTTATAGCTACATTACCTCGTAAATTTCACATTTCTAATATCCCTGGGTATGAAATGTTTTGCTTGTTTTGACTGACACATTTCACCGATAGCATTATTATTCAAAAACACTTTCAAACTTTACTATGTTTATACTATAAATACAATTTTAAAATCGCACGTTTGATTTAGAAGTGCGGTGTAGTCTCCAAACTGATTTCCAGACTTGAAAGCCACAAACAAATGTTATGGTGATTTCTCTTCCAGAGTGCATCATGGGAGAACACCACCAAGTCGTGAGAATGGGAGATTGTGCAGGGATTCCTTTCCAGCTGTCGTGAGCTGGAGGTTGCTTGGTGCAATTGATTATGCTGCTGATTCCATC
>NW_015514639.1:0-1209 GCF_001515645.1 Sinocyclocheilus grahami | reverse complement strand
TCTCCCATGGTTTTGAAATCATTTAAGATTTGAAAATCGTCTAGTTTGCGGCCAGCCTTAAGCCTTAAAAAAGTTTTTTGATGTAGTTGGTCTGCATCTCATGACTATAAGTTAGAAACTGGTATTGTACCTGATTTGTTAAAACATGCAATAGTCCACCCCTTGCTTAAAAAACAGAACCTAGGCCCCACAGTGTGGGCTAATCTCCAATTTGTCTTTTATCACTAAGATTTTGGAGTCACTAAGTATCACTAAGAGGTTTCAAGCTGATAATATGATTTTTGAACAATTTCTGGTTTTAGAAAATATCATTCTACTGAGACTTGCACTGCTGAAGATTCTGAACGATGTTTTAGTAATTTGTGATTCTGGCAACTTCTGCTCTTAAATGTGACTGCTGTATTTGATACAGTAGATCATGCTGCTCTTATTGCCCATTTGATGCACTGTGCAGACATTAAAGGTAGCGCCCTGGATTGGTTTAAATCATGTTTTACCAACAGAAGTTTCTCAGTTAACATTGGAGAGCACTTTTCTAGTGATGCTCGTTTATCATGTTGGGTTCCTCAGTGATCCATATGGGCTCCCATTCTTTTTTTTCTTCTTCTTTATACATGTTCCCACTTGGTTCTATCTCTAGGAAATGTGGACTGTCATTCCATTGTAATGCTGATGATACCGAAGTTTATCTGCCATTAAAATGAAATTCAGACAGCCTGGACACTCTCATGGCCTGCTCGTCAGATGTAAAGGCCTGGGTGTCTCTAGACTTCTTAAATTTCAATGGGAGTAAAATGGAAATTATTGTATTTGGACCTTCAGATTCACTCAATACTCCCAAAATAAATCTTAGTGGGCTGTCTTCATGTTTTGAAGACATTTCTTTCTTTCATAAATTTTGAAAAAGTAATTATGCATTTATCTCTGCCAGGTTGGATAACTGTTATTCCCTTCGTGTTGGATTTAGCCAATCAGCTCTGTCCAGATTACAGTTAGTTCAAAATGTGTCAGCTAGACTCCTGAATGGCGCTCACAATCTGGACCATATCACTTCTGTTTTACATTCCCTGCACTAGTTGCAGAGTAGATTTTAAAATATTACTTCTCGTCTATAAATCATAAAATGGTGTGGCTCCATCATACCTTTCTGACTGAGCTTCATCCGACGAGATCACTCCTGTCATCCAACCAGAGACTGTTTTCCATCCC
>NW_015514638.1:4525-5816 GCF_001515645.1 Sinocyclocheilus grahami | reverse complement strand
AATTGGTGGCTGACTAAATACTTTTTTTCCCCACTGTACATATCAGCTGTGATATTAATCACCACACATTCTCATTTGATTGCTTTCTTCCAAAAGGGAGATTGTGAATTAACCTGCACTGTAAGGCATCAATCAGATATTAAACTTGAGCCACAGTAACATCGGCATGCGAACATGACTGAATACTGCATAGACATTATGTACACTCTCTTTCATTCACTGTATTATTGAATTGCAGAGGAAAGTCATCTTTATCACAAAAAGAGACAAATATCAGTCAATAAGACTTGAGGTGACTCGGATTTGCTGAAATATAAAGCAACATATGAATTAAATTTAGCAAAGAAAAATCAACTTCCATATTTGACTTAAAAATCACGTCATCAGTCATAGTTAAAAGCACTGTGATATACCTAGAGAAACTGTCCACATAAGTCAAATCGACTGAGATGTTGTGTTTTGCTTATATGAGTGAAAGATTAAGGCATATTGTTCGATCTGAAATGGGACGGCTTCTCACAAGCAAGTTTCAGACGCAGGTTTCCATGGGATTTCCAGTGTCGTTGTTTCTGATCCACACAGAACGGAAAAGCAAGCTTTTGTCTCTGTATCCATAGTGATTGTTGCTGGGCTGTGCAAAGCCACAGGTTTGCCGTTTGTGTGGGTGTTTAGTAAGAACTGGATTTCAGATGACTGGTCTCTGGAATGGCAGACAGGACTGCTGTGATGTCGCCGCGGGTCGTTTCAACACGTTCCTTTAAGGCTTAGTCACTGATTGTTCTAGTTTAGGTGAAGAATTTGCTTCATGAACTCGTAAGTAGTGAAGTCAACAGCTTGTGACGGTATACAGCGGATGTAGTTGAGGGACAGGCCACGATACAGTCCTTTCTTGACACCATACTGGGTGTACACATGCTTGAGAGTTTTTGTGAGGCTGCTGCTAAAATAAATCAAGTAGAAAACATATTAGTGATCACAGACAAAACTTGATGGGAATTTTGACTTTAACATGCAGAGGAGATCTAACTGCTATATATATATATACACATTTACATTTAGTAATTTAGCAGACACTTTTATACAAAGCGACTTACAAATGAGAACAATGGAAGCAATCAAAATCAACAAAAGAGCAATGATATATAAGTGCTATAGCAAGTTTCAGTTAGCTTAACGCAGTACACAAAGCAAGGGTTTTTTTAAATAATATTATTTTTTATGCATTCTTTAATAAGAGTTAAAAAAAAGTATTTATTCAAAAAAATATTTTGTAAGATTATATGATTTTACA
>NW_015514638.1:2008-3336 GCF_001515645.1 Sinocyclocheilus grahami | reverse complement strand
CATAGATCCTGCCATGAGCCGATGAATATGCCCAGATATTCCAAGATGTGTGTTAAGGAACTGAAAGTACATCAGAAACAGCAAGCATGAAAAAAATCTTAACACAGTGTACAACTGGCATAAGTACAAAACTTTGTATTGTTAACATTAAACTTAGGGAAGCTACACTAAAATTGCTACAAGGTACTGCAATAAAAATAAAGTTAAGCTACTGACAAAAAGTAGTAAACTGAGGAAGCTGAAGCGGTTTAAGGTGACCATATATACAGTAGCAATTTCAAATATATAACCATCAGATAAAGTAACTGATTTTACTCATTACTCATTTGTAATGAGTAGTTTTTTTTTGTTTTTTAATCAAGAACAAACTCATTTGTAGAGATACATTTACAATGAATACAACTACTAAAACAGTGGAAAATAAACTACCTCAACTTCTCAAATAAATTTGTGAATTCTTTTTTTGAACTGGATCACTCAAATAAATCAGGAATTAACCAAATCTTTCAAATGAATCAGATTAGTGCTTTACTTGAGAGGACAGTTTAGGAGATTGTGTTTGATTATTGCCTATTTTTACGGCCGCAGAAGTAGTACTGGAAAAGCTATGATATTCTGAACAACTGTCACGCTGCTAAAAATAGAATTATGTTAGGAATGTCACTATGTTTAGTTTGTTATTCCCCAAGACTGGCATTAGTACATAATGACTATGAAACAAAGGTAACCTTTTTGTAGTTATCAAAAGCCATAAACTGAATGGCTCCATATGGGAAAATCCTGATCATCATGGCTCCATTTCCCTTGTATAGTCCAAGGAAACCCTCTTTTTTTGGCACTGCCTTAAGTGTGGCAAACACTCCTGAAAAAACACACAAGATAACATCATGTTCAACCGTTTGGTGCATAGTTCTTTTTCAAATCAAGTTGCACAAAAATATCTGTTTATCCGAAACATTTTGGATTTAACTTAACAAGGTGTTTGTAATGAGGATTTTGAGCTTGTAGTAAAATTTTCACTCGATCAAGAGGCGCTATGGTGGACTTGGCACAGCATCCAGCAACACCTATATATACAAATAAAATAAAAACGAATTCATATTTGATCAGTAAATAATTCATTTTAAAATAAAAACAATCATAATAACTATTAGAAAACATGACATATTTTGTGTCTCTCTGCATGTCATGTGACCATTAAAAATCAGTTCCTCCAAAAATGAAGACTTGCTGAACATTTACTCACCCTCGGTCCATCCAAGATGAACATATTTGGAGAAATTCAGTATTATCATTTGCTCACCAGTGGATCCTCTGCAGTGAATGGG
>NW_015514638.1:0-1539 GCF_001515645.1 Sinocyclocheilus grahami | reverse complement strand
GTCTGGACTCTCATTCTGACGGCACCCATTCACTGAAGAGGATCCATTTGTGAGCAAGTGATGTAACGCTACAGCTCTCCAAATCTGTTCTGATGAAGAAACAAATTCATCTACGTCTTGGATGTGCTTCAATAAATCATTTTATGTCAAAAACTTGAAAAATCAATACAAACACAGTTAATTAAAAAAAATAATAATAAAGAAAAAAATACTTTTACAACCTATACTATCAATTTATGCATACTACAAGATATCCAAAAATGGCTGTATATAAATACTTTAGTATATCAATTTTTTTGTGATTAAAACGTCACCTCCAGCTGCGAAAGAGCGTAGCCAGTAGTAGGAGTCTTTCTGGACAGGAGCTGGGATCTGAGCCCGAGTCCCTGTGGATACAGCCTCTGTCGTCATGATGGCTGCTGTCAGGACTGCAGTACATTCATGTCTTCAGCACACTCTGGAATGGAGGAAACAAACATGTGCATTGATATTATTATGCCTCAAATGATCGGTGACATGGGCTGGAATCTGCACACATTAAAGTCATGAGTCATAAACAGTTGGGCAGCGTTGTAAATGTATTACTTAACGAGTCCTTGGTTTGGGGAAATGTTAACAGATTCAGTTCACTAAACTAGAAACACAAACCAAATCATATACCGGTGCCATCCATATAAGTAGTCAAAAACTACCATGGTAAATGTCCAGAAAACATGCCACTTTTGCTACTTTCTTTTTAGTGCGTAATTTTCTGGTCTGTTTTCAACCATCCATATTACACCAGACAGATTTCATTCCACATGCAATTTACACTGAACTATTTGCATCATTCACAAACAGAGTTTTCAGCAGCTCTGGCCTGAATTCTTGGAAACAGATCAAACGAGTCCTGGTTCAAATCAAGGCCATGGGCTGCACAACTGGATATGGACCTGTGTGATCCTGAAGCTGTCAGCTCGAACTGTTATAAACACTGCGTGAATACTGTACGTCAACGACGACGGAACTGTTCGCGCTACATTAGATCCATGCGTATTTAGTTCTTTGTATTTAAACAGTGCACTTACAAAACACAAATCAAAGATCAGGAATACACTTTTTCAGGTGTTTTTCAGCAGTTCCGTGCATATCGTGTCCTCCACTGATTCGTTTCCTGTCGCAGAATTAGCACGTAATTGCGTGTCAACGAGCCGCACCGCAGCATTTCATTTTGTGATGTTTTTAACATTCATCTACATTGCATTCATTTATCAGGCATAGCAAGATAAAATATCACATGTGATTTTTGGCAATACTGTGCATTGCAGGTTTTTTTTATTATCATTGAGATGTGAAATTAAAATTAATTTACGTTAATCATGATGATGATTTCGATTGTTGTTGATTGCATTCATCTGATTTTTTGTTTTAGGAATTATTGTCTATATATGAAAACTGCATAATAGCATAATAATAATCTATTGTAATAATGTATTATTATTATTATTATAAGGCACAATAGTTGCCTCACAATAATAATAATAATAATAATAATAATAA
>NW_015514637.1:24507-25637 GCF_001515645.1 Sinocyclocheilus grahami | reverse complement strand
AGCTAAATGTAACGTTACGTCGAGATGGCTAATCTATTATAAAAATAAAAAAAAATACATTTTAAAAAAGTAACATTAGACGCGTAATTTGCCTAAAAAGATGCACATAGTCGACCATATACAGTGTATCTTAAAATGATCCAAGTTGCATATATTTGATAACAGATTTGATTTTACGCGAGATCCTAACGTTTAACGTATGTCGAGATGACACCGTTTAAAAAAAAAATCATGCGTGATCTGCTTAAATGCAAAAATGATGCACATACTCGAATAGTAAGATAGTACATTTTAAAATGATCAAGATAACGTTAGCAGGGAAGGCCGAAAATATCTAACGTTACGTTAGTTCATTCGCCAAAAGGTGCAGTTAGGGCAGTTAAGGTAAATCAAGATCGATCAAATAATAAAAATAGTTTGTTTAAGTCTACATCAATTATAAATTAAGAAAATATCTAATATGCGCATGCGCAACATCTGCATTCGCGCTTTACTGCAACAAATTAGGTATAGTTTATGTAATTTGATCAGGTTGGTTTCGGATTCATTACGTTCATGTTAAGAAAGCGTAATTCGGAATAATAATTATTATTTTATACTTTTTTAAATATACTTTATTTAAATTGTTTGCTTCATTTCAATTACTGGCAAGAATCATTTTTTTGAGTGCAGTATGGACTTTCAGTTTGCACTTTTCCCCTGTTGAATTTGTTGTCATGGTGGTTGATTTGATTCATTTCAGGTGTGTCATTAATTATCTGTTCCGTTCTTTGCTGCCGGGTCTCGTCTGTGTTAGATGTGTTGTAACTGCTCTCTTTATGTGGATTACTTACCTGTGGATTTATTAAAAACTGCCTTTTGCCTTCATCGTCGTGTCCGTGTTGGTTCTACAACAGCGTTGTGTGACAATTTCACAATATTGTTGTTGTTGCATTTTTGATCAAGTAAATGCAACCTTGGGTAGCATTAGAGACTACTTTGAAAATTTAACGACCCCAGAGTTTTTGAACGGTAGTATATATTTTTTAATTTGTATTGTTTGATTTATTTATTATTTGTTATTTCTTTTAGATTTAATTTGTAATGATAAAAATTATCTAGCCTAATTGTTTTTAAACTAGGTTTATTTT
>NW_015514637.1:22971-23560 GCF_001515645.1 Sinocyclocheilus grahami | reverse complement strand
TTTTAAACAGAAAATGCCAGTTTTCTAATAGAATCTTTAGAACAGTCCATCTGACTAGTAAGTGGTTTAACAACACAGCAGTTTATGAATCACTGACCCTGCATTTGGGCCTTTGTTCATTTGACTGTCAATGATCTGACTGAACTCTGAAGGCCCATGAGTTAATTAGTCAGAGAAGGTCATTATTGACACCTCATGACAGGGTTTCCCATATAAACCTCCTTTACAATGCAGACTGTCAATTTAAGAGCCCCATCAACCACTGTGGAATCAAATAAGGACCCCTAAACGGTAAGATTCAATGTGACCTTTAGGTCTATCTGTCAGTGTTACTAGCTAATGAAGAATGACTTGCTGCTTTTTGTATATATTAGTCAGACTGTAAATCTTATTGAACCTTTTTGTCTACTGTACTGTGCACTTACTTTCAGTCTTTCTATTTATTTTTGAAAATACTGTTTCAGTCTTTCGGTTTAATTAATAAAAAAATATAATTGTTTAGGTAACCTTAAGCTAACCTCAAACTAAAACAACAAAAAAAAGTTACTTGAAATAAACTTTAACTGAAATACATAAATAAAAAAAACCC
>NW_015514637.1:19821-20297 GCF_001515645.1 Sinocyclocheilus grahami | reverse complement strand
CTGCTTACTGTAATTGTTGCTAGGCTACTGTATGGGGAGCCGCTTTCATTTTAATGGCCCTCACTGGGCTTTGTAATTGAATTGGTATGCAAAAGTGAGACAGACCCAACAGGCCCACTGTCTGATTAGAGGCTGATTGCACACTGGGAGAAAAAAAAACATTGTTGAATTATTTGCCATGGCTCTGTTTCTTGGCCCTCTTGGATGATGCTTAAATCCCAGAAGGAATTGTTTGAGGGTGACTGAAAAGAGTGACTGCATCTCCCAACGTTCATTAAAGCTTGTTCAGTTAATGCCAATTGACTTTTCGGATAGTTTAGTTTTATTGATTCTAGAGTAGGGCCGTGCGATATTGAAGAAAAATGCGATATGCTATACCTTGTTAAATGCAATATACGATATTGCTTGGTGTGTAAAATCAATTTAAATTTATATTTAAAAATTTAAATTATATAACCAATTTGTTTCACATTCTT
>NW_015514637.1:0-784 GCF_001515645.1 Sinocyclocheilus grahami | reverse complement strand
TCATGTCAGTGCTTGCCTGATATAATATCCCCACAAGACACGGATTTGAGCTTTGAGTGAATTTCAAGGCTGCCTTTTAAAATTTCTAAAACATTTTTATTTGGGAGTTGAGGGGGATTAATAAGCTGTCCAGTATGAGCTCTTTCAAACAGAATTTAAGATCTGAAGGGGGAGAGAACATTTGACTTTCTCTCCTCTGTTTGTCTTTCTCATCTGAGTGCTTTCGATTGTTTGCAGCTCAGGAGTCAAACAGTAGAGCAGCACAGAACTTTAATTTGATAAAGCGTAAATTTGTCCTTGTCTGATCTAAGTGGAGAGACATGGATTGAACAGAGCAGCTCAAACACACTCCCTTCAATTGCCTAGTAGATTTAACAGAAATCTGGTACTGCAAAATGGGCATTTCTCTTACTGGATATGTGCTGAGAAAACTTTATTTAATTTGACATAGAAAAAGCGTGCGGACTATCAATGATATCTGTACAACACTAGCTCCATTCACTCACTCACTCACTCACACACACGCATACATGTATTCATAAATGTATTGTGCCTTAAAATTCTGCCACTGTAGGCCATTCACTTGTTTTGGAACAGACTTCATATCTGCCATACCTATTTGGCTGGATGATAAACAAAACATTATCGTTCATTTAAATTTTCTCCAGCACTGACTTGGATGTCAATGTTTAAGCTAACCAACGGCCGGTCTATCAAAGTGTCTGCAAACCGTCTGAACTTAATTTAGTTCTGAGCAAACTGTGCCAACTGGCCAGCAGGGCAA
>NW_015514636.1:4871-5825 GCF_001515645.1 Sinocyclocheilus grahami | reverse complement strand
AGGAAAAAGTAAATGTTTCTAAAATTTTAAACATCAAATCTGATTAATGTGTTAAAGTGTAAATAATTCAATTTGAATCCAAATGTTTTAATACATGTTTGCATACCCTGAAATGTAGTTGAACACTTGAGTCACATTTAAAAATGCACAAATTCTGTTCTCTTTCAGTACAAATCAAATTCAACAATCCTTTGACCCCCATCCATGGGATTACATCCATGCTGATCATTAATCTTCATAAGATAACTGAAAAGTTGTATATATACACCCATGTATACACACATAAACACTCACCTATGTACATTAAGTATATATTTATACTGATATAAAATGCCTACAATAACACACATTCTGTACAGTATACTGTATATGAGAGGGACACAAACCCGTTTCTGTATAATGACCCAGATGTTTCCCATCACCCGTCCATGACAGTAGAATCTACTCTGACATTCTTGACACACACCTGGTGAATGCGTGGCATGCATGACAAAGTAAAGCAAAGCAAAGCAAAGCAAGGCCATATTAAAGCTTAGATGGTCTCTATTAGATTGAAAATGATCACCTGATCAATACGACCCCCTGCCTGACTAATCCATAACGTGAACATTGTTTCAGACCCCCGCGCCTTTTCCTGCATGTGTCTCGGGGTGCTTAGACTTCATGGAGGCAAGGATCAGTGATTAAATACCACCTTTCAGCAACAACATTAAAGCTGCAGTCCGTAACTTTTTTTGGTTAAAAATGATCCGAAATCAATATTTGAGCAAGTACATAACCAGCCAGTGTTCAAAACTATCGCCTTACTTTAGCCCGATTCACAACTGTTAGTTTATAATAATGTTTTCTAATTTGAGTGGTATGGGTAGGTTTTCGCGGGAAATTTGAGGATGCCAGAAACGTCATTATGTCACTTCTGTAAACATAAAGAATTTGTCCCGGCTAGTAGGCTAT
>NW_015514636.1:2027-2888 GCF_001515645.1 Sinocyclocheilus grahami | reverse complement strand
GCAGCATATGCAGGTAAAGGCCTGATGCGTTTCGCAGGGACAAAAGCTCACTTTCATGTCAAGGTCAAAAGAGATGTTTTGCTTTAAGCTAAACGTAAGTCATCCCTTATTACCAATTAAAAATTTATTCTGACCTCATCAATTAGATTTAGAGTGAGGGCTTTTTAAAAATAGATCATTAAAATGCTGTCTTAAGAAATTATGGTGCATTAGAAGATATTTGACATTTAGCAGAGACAGTACACAGGGGCGTTCACACCTACAGAGATTTACTGCTACCAGAAATCATTCATTTTCAGCAGCTTGAGCGACACTGACCACTGGCATGTCTAGCAGGGCAAACAGAGGAGACGGTCCACTCATACAAAGATGAAGGGGTGACATCGCAGTTCTCAATACGGTGGCTGTAGAAATGGAAGATCCACCTTCCAGGTAAAAGAGCCAATTGCCTTTGTTAGAGGCATCACCTTTTTTGTGCTAGTTTTAGGGTAATTCCAGTGAAAGTATCTGTTTGGTTTATTGCTGATTTAAAATATGAAATGTAACTTTGAAAAAACTTTTTTCCTCTCCATTTGAGTATTGGAGCTGTATTTGAATGACACACAACAGCGACCACCCACTTTTCCAGCTGTCTTGATCTCAGAAGTATTTTTCCCATTTATTTTCTCCTTTGGCATTTCAAAATATTCTTCAATAAGATTTCTAAGCCGTTGAACTAAACCAACATGTTCTAATATATATCATAAAATTTTATCTGAAGCAACAATATGTATGAAGATTCAGTAAAACAAACACAACTACTCATTCCGTGAATCGTGTGACACTGAAGACTGGAGTAATGATGTTGAAAATTCAGCTTAA
>NW_015514636.1:357-729 GCF_001515645.1 Sinocyclocheilus grahami | reverse complement strand
AAACAGGCCGATGTATGTTCTGGCTGTTTTGAACACCGGTCGCTGAGGGGGCCGGGGGGGCAGGAGACTTCCCACCGTTTTCAATCTCGCCGCAATGCTCCTTGCATTCAGAGCAGATGATAAAGAAATGAGCCACCCCTGTGTTTTGTCACATAGCTTAAATGTAGAATTTAGGAGGTATCCATCGGCCCCTGTCCAGCAGTTCACCTGTTTTTTTTTCTTCTCGTACTGCACGCTAGAGTCACATTTTTCTCTTCGTTCCCCAGCTGCTTTCAATGAAACTCTGTCCTGTTTGCACTGCTGCCACATGAATCGTCTTCCCATCCGTCTCTCTCTCTCTCTCTCTCTCTCTATCTCTCACTCTGTTTTTTC
>NW_015514636.1:0-347 GCF_001515645.1 Sinocyclocheilus grahami | reverse complement strand
AACATTCTTTTTCCTGCTCGTGAAAGTGAAAACACTCGAATGAAATACAGCCTCTTAAATGACAATTGGGGAATTTTTTATTTTTTTTTACACACAATACGACAGCATTTTCTAGACGCGTGTGGAGTTTGTGAAGGTGAAGCTTTGCAGGCGTATTTGTAAATTTATGAGCTGCTTTGATAGAACCCTCGGCCATTTACAGCTGCCGTCTCGACCCCACACAACTCCCGACTGAATTTATTTTCCGAGCATGCCTGCGTGTGCGCTGCTCGCCTCCGATGCTGCCTCTGAACATCAGGACAGACCTGATGGGAGACATTTCAAACAGGCCGATGTATGTTCTGGCT
>NW_015514635.1:4886-5826 GCF_001515645.1 Sinocyclocheilus grahami | reverse complement strand
TATATATATATATATATATATTAGTCATGCCCTAATAGTGCACTTCACACAAACACTGTCAAGCGTCTGTCAGATCAGGGTCTCTTTCTTGACACACAAAGCAAAAAGCTCATGAAATCTCCAAGGAATCCCTTCTCCATTGGGAGCATTAAGGTCAGCTCTGTGGCTCTCTCTTACACACATAGAACTATTTTTAAGCCAATGCCCCTTCACCTTGCTTTTGACTGGTATGTCAGTCTGAGGTTTTGCTGATCGGGGGCAGGTTCTTCTGAACCGCTCATTCTGTGCAGTGCACATATGGCAAGCCAACCCGACAATGTTTCAAACATCAAACCACCCACACATCCCCCTCTGATAGCATGGGTGTAATGTACCTGTAGGTTGTGGAGTTTGGCCAGGGAATAGACCTGATGAAGCTGCTCTCTCCGAGCCCAGTAAAGAACCGTACTCCTGCTGGAACACTGCAAAGTGCACACACACACAACAACTTAAATCAGTAAGTTTATCATTCACAGTAAATGAGGTTATTTTAGAAATGTGACTTTAAATGAATCCGTTATAAAGTATTCTAAATCAATGCATTTATTCTACTTAAATAACTAGTTCACACAGAAATTGAAAATTCTGTTATTATTTACCCCACGTGTAATCATGTTCTTTTTTTCATGTTTCCAAGAAGTGCGGTTGTTTTTACCATCATTATTCGCATACCCCACAACACAAACGATGAACTCACATATTAGGTATGTTACTGGCCACTGGCCACTTACAACAAATGTAAAACATGACTACAGACATAGGCTATTGGAAGGTTATTCAGCTCCGTGATGAACATTGTAATGTTGTGATCACACAAAGTTCAGTTATAATCCATGAATCTCTCTATGATGCACAATGAATCTATTATTTACATTGTGTCTTCAATATAATGGGAGGATTT
>NW_015514635.1:2709-3092 GCF_001515645.1 Sinocyclocheilus grahami | reverse complement strand
TATATTATATAAAATAATATGGATACATTAATGCAACATGATTCATTAAATATTTGCTGTCAGAGTAAAGCTTGAAGTGTTTTTCATTTTTATATTTTATGCTGAACTTAGTACATTCCCATGTATCATCATAAAAACAGACAATTGAAAAAATGGCAATAGTTGAAGGTAAATGAAGTAGGATAATCTAAAGTGCATGTCTGGAGCTTTGCTCCTACCCTTAACCTTCAGCATGCTTTTAGATGGGATCGTTGGCATGGTTACCTCCCCTCCGTCAACTCTGCGCACCACAGCGACTACCACATGTCAGGTTGTTTTGGGAAGATGCTGGTGAAAGTGCAGGGAATGACTTATGGATGGAGAAGAAAAGAGGGTTGGGGTCT
>NW_015514635.1:2453-2699 GCF_001515645.1 Sinocyclocheilus grahami | reverse complement strand
TGTTTTTACTGTATTTTTGATCAAATAATAAGTCTTTCAAAACATTAAAAAAAGTGTTAACCCAAACCTTTTGAACAGTAGTGTGGCATTTATCACTTTTAGCTTTGAGTTGTCAAATTAAAAATTAACTTTATATTTTATGTAATTTTACATTATTTCATATCTAGTATATAATGGATATAAAAATGTTCATGCATACTATATATTATATAAAATAATATGGATACATTAATGCAACATGATTCA
>NW_015514635.1:0-622 GCF_001515645.1 Sinocyclocheilus grahami | reverse complement strand
TACTACAGTTACCACACCTCAAAACATTGTTCAGATGAAGACATTCGTCTGGTTTTTGTACAGCAGTGCCTCTACTAATAGCAAAACTATAAGTTCATCTGCTTCATGAACAGTGCCGTTATCACCTCGTTAGTGGGAAATGTCATGCAGCTTTTAAGTTCCTGGGGGGGGGGTATTTAAAAGTAGCCAAATTTAACGGAAAAACGTGGGCCTTGTAACCCTACCCTTAATAGTAAAAATAAATAAATAAATAAAACTTTAGAACTGCTTTTATACCTATTTATACCTGCTTTTAACAAATAGGTAGGTGTTTTTCAGTTAATTAAAAAATTTCAGATGATGTTGGATTAAGAAAAAATTTATGAGATAGTATTATTTAAGTCACATACTGTATGTATCTAGTTAAACAGTGTTCAAAGCCATTTACATGCTATTGTGTTTGTGAATATGAATATCTTGGTGAGAATTCATGTGTATTTTTTGGTGATTCTGAAGTGGATTATGGATTAAAAAATAGCTAAAAGAAAGGAGGCCTAGGGAGTCTGCAGGAGAATGAATGAATTAGTCAGGGGTCAGTGATGATTCTCATTAAAAACAAATTACTGATGTTGAGAAGGGACAG
>NW_015514634.1:4399-5818 GCF_001515645.1 Sinocyclocheilus grahami | reverse complement strand
AAAAAAAAAATAGAATTCAGAAATATTTGATAGAAAATACAAAGGTTTCTTTTCAGTTTTGTTTAATTAGTATTTAATTGTATGCGATATCTCATAGTTGAAAAGAAGGTGTTTGCAGAAGGCAGTGCAGAAATGTACTATTTCCGTGTGCTTACCACTTCCTGTAAAAGTCCTCTGCAGGTTCAACATTCATGTGCATCTTAGTTCACACACAGCATATTGGTCTACAGGGAAAGCTTCTTTCTCTGGCCTTTCCATACACACATGCACACAAATTGCATGCGATGATTAATCAATGGTTCTGGGTTTGCCATAGTTTGATGTCACTGGAAGGATCAGTGGGTAAGTAAGGAAAACACGTTCTTTCGAATTAACATACGAGTTTTGCTGATACTATTGCTGATCAGAGCTGAGAACCAGAAGTTCTGATATAAGCGGTTAAGTCTGCCAGTTGCAGTCTTATTGGTCTTAGTGTCAAGTGTGGATCTGAATAAAGAGAAAAACAGAATCAAATATTGATCAATACACAAAAAAATAGCAAAAAGGCAACTTATTAGAGATTAAAATACAGCAAGGTACAGTAAACATACAGTTAGGCTATTAAAATGGGTATTTAAAACCTGCAAATAAAAAATCAACATATGTAAATAAAGTTAAAATGCTTTCATATATTAATAACCACACTAAGTACTTATAAAGAGCCTAAATCATCCACTCACAGTTCTTAATACATGGTGCAACACTGCCATCTAGTGATGAAATAGGTCTACCCAACTCTATTTAGGCCTTATTGGCTGCTATGTGCATAGCAAATAGATGCCAAGATGAAATTGCTAATCTAAATACTTGTCTGTCAATAACGGTGGTGCATTAAGAATGCATTGCACAAAGCAACCAGGGCTCAGATCTGAATACGAATAGCCCAAACTCACAGCTTAGCGGCATTTACTCTGCAGTGCCATCAATATCATCTTATAACACATCCCATAGTGGCTTCCTTTGACACAGTTTCATTTGGCAATATGCCATGCATAAATAGCTCAATATGGTGCAATTAATGCTTCAAACTTGCTGCGGGTTGCATGAATATGAATGCGGACAGAAAAAAAAAAGAAGAAGGTCTTGTCATTTAATGCAGCGGGGAGTAATCTGCTGCATATCAGAATCAGAATCAGAATCAGAAGAGCTTTATTACCAAGTATGTTTACACATACAAGGAATTTGACTTGACGACAGGAGCTTCCAGTGTAGAAGAAAGTACAAACATAGTGCAGACATACATGATAGTGTAGACATACATAGGAATAACACAGTAGGGATGTAATATAAAACTAATATAATAACAAAAAAAATATATATAATAAAAAATAAATAAAAAATAAAAATTGAATAATGTACTATATACAGAAATAGAAGTAT
>NW_015514634.1:0-520 GCF_001515645.1 Sinocyclocheilus grahami | reverse complement strand
GATTTTCTCTCTTTTTCTGGCAGCACATGCAACATTTAACGGCATCACTTTTTTAATTTAAGTTCTGATGTTCCGTTCTGTTCAGATTTAAAAACTTTTTAGGCTTTAATTTTTGAAAGGGCAAATTAAGACTTTTAAAGATATATACTATTTATAATATGCACATTTTATTACACTTATTTCAAAAGTGAAAATCAACAACAGCTATTCTAAATGCACAGGTGTTTCTAGGACTAGTTCGACCCTTCAGATTATCTTTTACATCAGTTGCAGTTCCCACAGAGGCCACAGGTTGCAGCAGAGCATTTGTTAAAGAACAGCAGACTGCCACTCCATCTCAAATGTAGAACATGAAGCTTTTGATTCACATGTTTTGGTTAGAAAACAGCAAATCTTATCTAGAAAATGCAGTGAAAGAGTTCTAACTGATATTTGTAATATTCAAAAGATTATTAGTCTCATACATCTTCACAATCTGTAAAGAACAAAGACTTTGTATCTCCAGCCTGAACATTTACAT
>NW_015514633.1:4338-5819 GCF_001515645.1 Sinocyclocheilus grahami | reverse complement strand
AGTTTCCTGTGTCTGTAAATGCACTTTTTCATGCATAAACAGTATTTCTCTTTTGTTTTGTCTTCACTGGGGAATAACTCATTTTACATTTTTTAAAACAAACAAACATATCATCTGAAGAAATAATCATTTGATTTTTTTGCAACTGAAAAATCTGCTAAATCCAACAAAATACAATGTATTTTTCATAAAAAATCTATTTGTAAAGTGAAATTACTGCAATACTTATTTTTATTTATTTAGTCATTTAGCAGATGCTTTTATCCAAAGCGACTTACAAATGAGGACAACAGAAGCAATCAATTGTAGTATTAAAACAACTAAAAACAGATCCAAAACTAAAAGCTAAAACTTTATAAATACTACTTATACACATTTTAAAAATAAAGAAATTAAATAAAAATGACAAATGCGTACAACAAAATTTCAAAACTTAACATTTACATGAAAAACAAAAAATAAAGCTAAAAACAATTCAAAATATTAAAGAACAAAAGGTATAAGACTAAGAGTATAATAATGATTCTAACATAACACTAAGCCAAACACCAAAAAAACATCTACATATGTGTATGTGTATGTACAATCATACACACACACACACGTACATATATATATATGTACACATTTATAAATTCAATATATATATTATATTATTTCATTTCCATTTAGTTTGTTGAAGTAGTAAAATAACTCAAATTAAATAAAACTAAAACTGGATAAAATACATAATAAATTCATACATAATTTAAATAAATAACAAATACAAATCAAACGACAGTAGTTCATCAGTAATCCTAAAAAATAACACTGCCAAACACACATGCTACAAAACAACAACTTACTTACACATAGTAAAGATATGGTTATAAAAAACTGAAACAGAAATGAAACAAGTAGTAGGAAAGAGGAATTGCTTTTTTTGTTACTCTATAAATGAATTGTTTCATACCCTACTTATTTTTTTTTCTGTTTTAATGTAACAAATTAACACAATTTAGTGACGTTTAAAGGGGTCCTATTATACTTTTTCAACTTTAGTTAGTCTGTAATGTTGCTGTTTGAGCATTAAAAAGATCTGCGAAGTTACAAAGCTCAAAGTCCACTTCAAAAGGAGATATTTTATTTAACAGAAATCACTTTTCAAAAACTACAACGAACGACTCGTTTGGACTACAATGCATATTTTCCGGGATTTGTGACATCACACATATCGACGAATGGGACGAGACCTGGTTGAGCTGCACTAGAGAAGGCAACGAGTGTTATCACTGTGTCTGAGACACGCTAGCTTTCCCAAGGCAGACGAACTTAGAGTGGTTACAATCATCCGGGTTTAAATCACGCTCAAATTGATTTGATATTGACGCAATATTTACACTGAAGCTCGCAGGCGGATATGGTAAGGGGAGGGACATTTCCCGACCAGGCGCCGAGGCTGGCCCAGCTAACCAATCACAGCACACACTGGCCCAGCTAAC
>NW_015514633.1:2325-2764 GCF_001515645.1 Sinocyclocheilus grahami | reverse complement strand
AAAAATCCAAACCGCTCGCAAGCGTAGCAGACTTCCTTGTCAAAATGTGTTACTCGGATATTCCTATAAATACACCAGCTAGCAGTCGAAAGTCTGGATGCTCTGAATTGAACTGATGCTTCTTGGGATGCTAAAACCATTTGATCTTTTGGCTTTTGCTTGAAATTTCGGTAAACATGATCATCAAGTGCATGTTCCCAGAATGCATCTCATTAAGTTGGTTGATTAATGACAAAGAAACGTGTTTGAGTTCTGATGTTTGTCACATGTTTTGGTCACATGCGACTTCCATTCGTGTTATTTCAGAGTTTTATCATTTTAATATTATTCTTAAATGTGTAAAATACACTAGTAGTGTAGTGCTTTGCAATAATCGTAGCATATTTTGACACCGAAGTCTACTGTATATTCATATATGAGCAATATCACACGAGTAGAC
>NW_015514633.1:0-1176 GCF_001515645.1 Sinocyclocheilus grahami | reverse complement strand
GTTCCCGCTCATGAATAATGTAAATAATGTTTTTGGAATCACTTTATAAATATCTGTTAACATCTTTAAAAAAAAAAAAAGTTTTAGGGTTTCATGACATTTTCATGACAATTTTTTTTAAATTAGATTTTTGTGTTTTAGACACGCTTGACTAAATTTGCTTATGATCTGAGAAACATTTTGAAATCAATAAAAACCTTATTGATATGGGTTTTGTAGACAACTATACAATGTGCCTGCACATTAATTTCTTAAGAAAACTTTATTTAATCAGTAACACTTAACACTAAAGTACCATTATTTAGCGTTATTGCATTAACAATGAGCAATACATTTGCCACAGTATTTATTAATCTGTTAACTTATTGTTTGTATCAATTAAATACTATCTACAACTTTTGATTTTAATGATATGTTAGTAAATGTTCAAATTAATTGACCTTAATAAATGCTTTAGTATTTTCTTTTTAGTTCTTGTTAACCAATATTAACAAATATAATCTTATTGTAAATTGTTACCAATTCATCTTTTGATTTGAATTCTAAAATATGAAAAGTAATAATAAGCAATGAGCAGATATATGTATAAATTGTATTGTATTATATCAGTCATTCATGATCTCTATCAGGAAAAACTCAAATTATGAAGCAAAATATGGATGCATATATGGCAATACAGTGTAAGTTTGATTTGACAGCGCGAGGTGTGTCGTCTGAAATGCAGGAAGGATTTTCAAAATGAATTTCATCCCAACTGATGGTCTGTGTCTCGTCCTTCACACAGGCGGTTTTAAGGGCTATCGATCTCCGCTGGCTAAGGGCCGTGTGTTTTTTTTTTTTTGAGCTCCGCTGTGGCGCTGAGGCTATTTGAATTCCATTCAGATATCCAATAGCCACTTGGCTGTACATATTTCATAAGCCCGAGACGCTTTAGCCACCACATACTTCAGTTTTTATTAGTCTCTAAGAGCAAGAAACCAAATGTTAAGCAATCAAACAGAAGGACTGTGGAGAGGCTTTATAGAAATACATATTTATGAATGACAGACCGAAATGACGAGGCACATCACAGACAGACCGTGATTCTTTATGGAGCCGATCAGGGTTATTATAGTTTTAAAAATCTCATTCGTTTTTTAAAGGGGTCATATGATGCTTTTTTAAAGATCATTATTT
>NW_015514632.1:5035-5821 GCF_001515645.1 Sinocyclocheilus grahami | reverse complement strand
TACAGAGCTAAGATTACAAACACAACATTAGCGGCAAAGATAGCAGAGCAGCAGGCGCACTAGGTGCGTGTTCTGTGTTATTCGTATTTAAATTTCCCTCAAGTGAGATGTGGGAGGGGCTTAGAGAGCAGGAAGCTAATGACAGTATGAGTAACAGTGGGCTCGTTAGTCTCCCACCTCCTCCGCTGTAGACACAATCATTTTTCTGGATTATTTATTGCTGTGCGCTGAAGAGAACATCCATTTGCCAAGGGTTTCCTCAGAGGCCTGCCCCGCTCAGCCTGACAGCCTCTACCGCTGCGATCGTAACATCTCAGATGAGAGATTATATACACACTTGTGCTTTTTTGGCTATTTTTATTCATACAGTAGGTACTGTGGAGAGAGAAAATGTCAATAAACCTCTAGGCTTCAATAAAACCTAGGTTTAACTGAACAGGGAAAAAAAAGAAAAATAATAGATTTTCAATGTCATGTCAGACTTTTGGATCCCATGGCATATTCTAAGATGTAGTACATAATATTTGACTGTATTTTTGATGGCACAAAGTTTACTAATAGTGCTATTAATGCCTAACTGCTTCCACTGTATAAATGAGTCACTCTTATAGTAAAACCATAATCAATTTTGGATTTACTATGGTTTTACTACAAACCATAGTTAAGCTCTAGATGCTGTAATAAAACCATGGTTAATTTTTATAGTTTTACAGTAAATGCTGTTGTAAAACCATTGTTATTTTTGTAGTTAATATATTACTACTATATATATTATATATATATATA
>NW_015514632.1:1816-4837 GCF_001515645.1 Sinocyclocheilus grahami | reverse complement strand
GCAAAACCATGGTTACTTTTGTAGTTACTGTTTTTACACCATAGTCAGACCATGATTACTGTAGCAAAACCATGGTTACTTTTGTAGTTTCTGTTTTTACACCATAGTTAGACCATGATTACTGTAGCAAAACCATGTTTACTTTTGTAGTTACTGTTTTTACACCATAGTCAGACCATGATTACTGTAGCAAAACCATGGTTACTTTTGTAGTTTCTGTTTTTACACCATAGTTAGACCATGATTACTGTAGCAAAACCATGGTTACTTTTGTGGTTACTGTTTTTACACCATAGTTATACCATGATTACTGTAGCAAAACCATGGTTACTTTTGTAGTTACTGTTTTTACACCATAGTTAGACCATGATTACTGTAGCAAAACCATGGTTACTTTTGTAGTTATTGTTTTTTACACAATAGTTGGACCATGATTACTGAAGTAAAACTACGGTTATTTTTGTAGTTACTACAGTTTTCTACAAAAACCATAGCTAGACCACGGTTACTGTTGTAAAACCAAGGATAAATTTTGTTAGAGCTGCGAATTCTCTACCGAACATGACTGTACATTCACGTGGCGTTCCAGACCCTCAATACCTGTGTTCCTGTTGTGACTCTCTCTTTCATTTCTTTTAGCAATCTTTACAACCCTACTATCACCTACTTGCTATTAACCCATTAGCCCGTGGGCATAAAATAATCACAATACCAACCCATGCCCCTTTCAGTCTAAAATTACACTATTTTCCAACCCCCTCTAAATTCATAACACAAAGGCGAGCCAACCTGGCCTCTAATTGGACATTATAATTGCAGATGTGAATTAATGGGCCAAACATTGATAGTGTAAGCACATAAAACCTCGATCCCCGACCGGCGGTGTAAATGGAAAACAGATCCAGAATAAAGGAGGCTCTTTCCCATGGCAACCCCTGGCTGGGGCTGGCATGTTCTAATCCCGCCACTTCAGCAGGGCTGTTGTTATGGAGAGAAGCAGGATATTTTTCTATTGTGTGGATGGAACGATCGCCATCGAGTGTATGGGGCCATGGGCTTCAGGGTAGACCCACACACACACACACACACATTACGATACAGTTTCACAAGCGTTAGCACATCATTATCCTGACGGTCTAAACACAAGTGAATGTGATAGCTGGCTGGGAATGTGATGTTGGGGTATTATGTAGACACATAACTCAGGAAAATTTCCCCCCAAATATGTTGAGGCAATGTTTGAGGATCTCACAAGCATGCTTCTTCATTTCTCTGACATAATTACAATAAACAGATTTCGCCCTCCCTCAAGGAGAGTAATTACCTCGCGACACACTGAAAGCTCTTCTCATGGTGAGATGCCACAGACAAGACGCTGTCTCCTTCATGTCTGGACCTGAGAGAGACGGGGAGAAAGAGCAAAAAAAATGAAACAAAATGGCCAAGTTGTGCTCTTTTTATCAAATCTTTTTCATAATGTATGGTAGAAGAATTATATTTTAATAGACTGAGAAGATTTAAGCCCCATATCTGTGGTTTAAAGGAAAAAGTGCACGAGGAGCCGGTGCATTCTGGGTCATCTCTTTTTTTCTAACAAATCATTTAAGGGCGTGGAGGACGTGAAGGATTTCTCCAAGCACTTTGGAAGGAAGTTGAAAGATTTCTGGACTTCCTTTTGCAAACACTCACGGTGTGTACAAATTCTACACCTGGAGGGGTCAATCTGAGGGAAGCCCGTAAACTCTTGGCAGGAGTTCTGCTTTTCTAAATTCTGATACATTTTGTTAGAGTTATGCTTAAACAATTTGCCAATGAGGCAAGAAAAGTAAACTTCCTTTAAAAAGATATATTCTCTGAAAACAAGTCATAATACCTCACACAATGTTGGTTCTCATGCAGATGTATTGCTCAGATAACATTATTTGTTAATAATAAAGATTTAAATAAATATAAAAGATGATGAAAATGTAATAAACAAATAAATAAAAAGACATGAAATGAAAATGAATGAATACATACATATAAAAGATAAAAATTAGAAGAAAATGAATGAATGAATGAAACATACACATAAAATTAAAATGAATGAATGAATGAATAAATATAAAATATAAAGTGAGATGAAAATAAATCAATAGATGCATTTATGAATGAAACAAATTAAATGAAAATAAATGAATGAAAAAATAAGACAAAAAATCAATAAAAGATATAAATTAAAATGAAAATATAGTGAATGAATGGATGAAAAATACATATGAAACAAAATGAGATGAAAATTAATGAATGAATAAATAAAAAATATATAAAGGAAATTAAAATAACTTCATGAATAAATGAGATACAAATAAATATAAAACAAAAATTAGATGAAAATGAATGAATGAAAATACAAATGAATAAACAAATAAATAAAGATACAAATAATTCAATAACAGATACAACTGAAACTAAAATGAATGAATGAATGAACATAAAAATTAGACATAAATGATTGCCTAAATAAATGAAAAAGAAAATGAAATTAAAATGAATCAATAAATCTAAAAGATAAAAAGATGAAAATGAAAAAGACTTTTAAACAATTAAATAAATTAAACAATGATTAACAGTTATTTTTGCAGTTTAATTTGAGACCATAAATCATTAGCCTAGTGGTCTAACAATGTATTGCAGAATAATATTAAAGGAAGTTTGAAAATAACCACTTGCACTGAATCACATGCTCTGATTTGAATGCTACTAGGTAGCAGTGGTAAGTTATATCTGTTCTTATCAATGTGGTACAGTATCATTTGCAAATTCAACCGATTCAACCAAAATTTGCATAAACAATTGCAATTCAGTTACAAGCAGCTTTTGACGAAACTGCAGCTGCACCTTGAAACGTGTGTTGAAACAAAACATAAAAAATATAGGAGGGTTAAAGACAAAATTTCAAAAGACATTGAAAACCTCATGTTGACTAACCAATAATCTAAATATACAGTGGGGAAAAAAAGTATTTAGTCAGCCACCAAT
>NW_015514632.1:0-351 GCF_001515645.1 Sinocyclocheilus grahami | reverse complement strand
TTGGTGGCTGACTAAATACTTTTTTTCCCCACTGTATATGCCTTTCTCAGTGTCTCTGGTGGTCAAATGCCTATTTATCTATAAGATAAAGGCAATTGTGCTGAACTATTTCCTTGTGTGCTCCTTTAACACACTCTGCCTCTGTGTGTCACAGATAAAGCTGATCGGAGCCAAGCGGCTTCACCTGAGTGAGAAACTCGCTGTCTCACGCATCTGTGTTAGCCTGCTAGGACAGATGGCAGTCAACCTTTGATATCTCAAAGGCCAGGTACATGTGAGAACACAGTGACGCCCAAACTCACATGGAGCAGTGACAGAAGATGAAAAGAAAGGAACCAAGGAAACTGACAA
>NW_015514631.1:4267-5822 GCF_001515645.1 Sinocyclocheilus grahami | reverse complement strand
GAGACTAGAAACAGAACACAGCCAATGACAAGCGAGGCCGCATAACTCAGCCCGCCAGTAAGCAGCAGTGCACCTTAAACACCCCTACTCACAAAAACACCAAAGAATATGCACATACAAACTTGTTTTCTCCTGAACCATCTTGACAAATTTGAATGTTGGTTGTTGATGCCAGATGGGCTGGTCTGAGTATTTTAGAAACTACTGATCTAAAGGGTTAGAGCCAAGAATCTGAGGCTACAGTTCACACAGGCTCACCAATATTGGACAATAGAAGACTGTAAAAAGGTTACCTGGTCTGATGAGTCTCAATTTCTGCTGTAACATTCGGAAGTTAGGGTCAGAATTTGGCGTAAACAACATGAAAGCATGGATCCATTCTGCCAAGTATAAACGGTTCAGTCTGGTAGTGGTGGTGTAATGGTGTGAGGGATATTTTCTTTCCTTATTTCCAATTTATTTCCTTAGTATCAATTGAGCATTGTATAAAGACCACAGCCTATTTGCTGCTGACCACATCTAAGGTGTTTGAGCTCCATTTGTTCTAAGCAAATGTTAGTAGCCAAGTATACCCAGCTTTTGTTTTCTAGAAATATTACAGAACAGAAGTTTCCTAAAGAGGGGGGGGGTATTTTTAAGAGGCTGAAGCAGCCACCATTTCACATGCAATTCATAAATGGACTGAAAAGTTCATGAAGAATTTCCAGTGCACAAGTAGGCATCAGATTTCTAATGCGGTCCATTTTGGCAGTTTTTTTTCCTGGTTACTGCTCTCATTGCACAATCCCTATTCATCAAACTGAGCTGAGTGTCCATTTATCAGAAACTGAGGACCGTTCACACAATGTTCTGCTTCTTTTGGTACTATGTAAATCAGGGCCGTCATCAGAGGGGAGGTATAGTCTTCTCATTTTGTCCATGGGAGAGCGACACAATTCATAAAAATTGTGAATTTTAGCAGGGGCCCTGATGTACATAATGTGTCTTTACTTGACTCTTTTAAAGTTCAGGTAACAAATACAGCATGGGCACTGTGTCTGCTGTGTACAGTAATGTAGTAGGCCTAGGGTGTTTTTACACACAGTCCATTAGTATTATAGTGTTTTACATTGATAATGTCATAGGGAGCAGGTAATCTTATTAAAATGGAACTGTGTATTATTAATCCCCCCAAGGGATGTGTCATATTGTGGTATGGTTAAGGGTAAGATAATGCCGGATTTATTTACTTTGAGCATTATGTAACGGCCACCAGTAACTGGGATTGATATCAGTAATGTTCGTTAGGAAGGGCACGGCCATGCATGGATGTTTTAGTAATTTATCTTTGTGTGACAAGAGTGTTTAAAAATTACCAATAATAAGAGAAATCCTATAGTCGACTACGTCACCCGGAATACACCGAGACATAACAGCTCTAAGCAAAGGGACACAGGTTCGTTGCCAAAGGCAGGGTGAGCATGAAGATAGACAGATCAACAATAATCACTTTGTTAACATACAATTAAAAAAATACAATACTTCACACAAGGTCTCAAATCATGTCACAAGTCTA
>NW_015514631.1:1212-2644 GCF_001515645.1 Sinocyclocheilus grahami | reverse complement strand
TTTTTATTTCTCCTGACATTGCAGGATATGTGTGTTTGTCTAATGGGTCCTGTGGTAAAGATCAAGTGTTATCCGCCTTGCTGGATGACTCATTTCTAGGATTCTTTCTTGAGACTAATTCAGGCATACACATATTTGACAAAACATGATTTATTTTTCCCCAGGCCCCTGCATGTTATATGTTGATAAATTGACAAATCAGGTGTGATTGGTTTCCATTTAATCACATAGAGAGATGAGATGCCAGGGCCAGGGCCAGGGCCTGGCTGCATGCACAGTCTATCAGACTGAATCTATTCAGTCTAAATCCTATTTCAGCTGAGGAACAGTTCTTGTCACAGCATCCCCATTTTTACTTTGATATGCTTCAACACAGGAGCAATGGCTCAGGGCTGCCACAAAAATATGTTTCAGATTTGAACAAAAATAATTATAGTGGAATACTGAAAACGCCTTAAAATATAACAAACATAGAGAATACAGCAATGAATCATGCATTTCCTTGCAGAAATATTTTCAATATTCTAGAAGAAATCGAGTGCAGGACATCATGTGATAGCAAATAAATGGGTAATGGGTAATGTATCCCTAGTTCTAAATGAGCGGCCTATTCATTTGTGAGTTAAAAAAGGCCCTGAATTCCAGGGAAGTCCTGATTTTACATCCCCTGATGTGTTTTTAATGTGGTTTTGGATGACATTGAAATGACTTTGAAACTTGGTGATTAAGGGACACTCACTGTCCTCCAGATCCACTTCGTATATGTCCATTTCAGAGATCCAGACAAGAAAAAATGCCTTTTATTTTACAGTTATATAGAGCTCACATAACTGTCTGCTCTTGTACAGCCTGGGTTTTAACTGCTGGCTGTACAATGACACAGACAAGATGGTGCAACAGCTATTTAAGTCAGAAAGGGAACAACCACTGAGATAGATTGATGTAGAGACCACAAAGCGGATAGATTTTTCTCGAATTCGTACTTAATAACTATTGACCCACTTCAAACTCATTAGGAAATGCTGACTTAGACAATGAATTAATCAGTTATCCTGTATTAGGTCAGATTTTGCTTGAAAATAATTACTGCTGCCTAAACCTCTTACATTCCCTGGGAGTGTAAAAATCGGATTTCGTATACATTCTCTCTTTCGTTTAAAACATTAATCAGTGCCTCCATCACTAAATCAAGGTTGTTCTGTATGATTAACACAATTACGATCTTATCTGCCTGCAGTGGCACTTTGAGGCCAAGGCATGATAGCTTAATCACTGAAAAATGTAATTTCCAAGCCCGTCCGAATTATGTATCCTCCCTGAACTAATTTCGTATTCCCCTCTCCTGCATCTGACGTTCCGAATTAGCAATATCGGATGGTGGCGGTACGAACAGCTTGTTAAACTCATGATGAACGATACAAATAACTGAAAA
>NW_015514631.1:0-686 GCF_001515645.1 Sinocyclocheilus grahami | reverse complement strand
TATAAATTGAGCATTCACTCAACCTTATCAGGCACAGAGGAGGAACGCACAGCAGTTAGGGCCCTCATAGATGAGATAGAGAAAAACATCATGATAGAATTTCAAAGATTCTCTTCAGAGTGTTTTCCAGACTAATGAATGTGACTCTGCTAAAAATCATTAAGTTTTCCAGTGATGTAAAGGCTTCTATAAACATAAACCCTGATTGCTTCATTCTTGAGGCTAATATGGTTTAAAATAAGCTCTTCAAAACTTAGAGGAGCACATAAGCACGCCCAACTATAATTAAAGAGTACACCCTGGTGAACAGTTTATACAACAGTTCAATAAACAAGAAGTTAATATTGAGTAACTTACATTATAAACACAATATTGCCATTTAATTTTTCTGTTTTTGCTCTGCCAACAAAGCCACAGCAGAACTGTTGCAGCAGCGAGCAACAGCATTGTTGTTTATTTCCTGAATTAATCAGCGCTTTTGAACAAACTGGTTGAAGAAATAAATCAAAAACTTATAAAGATAGTTTCTAAAAATAAAATGCGTACCTGTATATATTTACATGACAGAGCTAGTAAGTGTAGTTTGTAACTGTTACAATTCCTGAATGAATCAGTGTTTTTGAATGAATCAGTTGAGTGAATGATTCAAAATACTTGCTCATCACAGTCCTATGCTTCTTGTAAAA
>NW_015514630.1:3607-5823 GCF_001515645.1 Sinocyclocheilus grahami | reverse complement strand
TGTGTGCCATTTTTAATGATTTTTCCATTTATTGCATTAAAATTTGTTATGTTTATTGAAACAATCACATTCCCACTATAACTACAGAAATATCAGGACTGTTTTCATAGCAAATTAGCCTTCATTATGCCTATGTGACTTTTTGTAATCAATGTATTGATTACAAAGATTGACTGCCTAACCCTATCTGCAGTATCACAAATGTGTTTTGTGTTTTGCAGGTGAGGGAGGTACTTCGCTAATGCTGAACTTTATCTTGAGGCCCTTAAAAAAAAAAAGGTAAACATTTTTAATTTGAGCTTGGTAACCATAGAGTATTTCTTTCATCTTTTTTCAGTACTTTGGAATGTCTTAGAACAGTGGTTTTCAATCAGGGGCCTTCTATCCAAGGTGACTTAAAGATATTTATAAGAAGACAAAACAAGCATTAAAATAAACAAATGTTAGATTTTATTTTAAATTACCCTTCAAAAAGGTTTGTTTCCTTTGAAGAAAATTACTTGGAAGGTTGGAAAACCTGGATATATGAGGTAGTCAAATTTTTAAAAGCATAATTTCTAGACTATCTAGAAAAATCATGTAAATGAATAAAATGTTACAATACCATGGGCATTTTTATAATGAATATACATTTTACTAGTTACGCCAAGCTCTAAAATATTTTGTCATGTGTAAATTGCGAGTAAAAAAATGTAACTACTGGAATCCCGAACTTTATTTTAATTTGTGTTGTTGTTATTATTATTATAAATTTTTTTAATTTACAGAAACAAAGAGTTGCCATAGATTGAAATGGCTAGCGGTCATAGTTTTGAATATTGTTGTGGACGATGGGGGCCTTTAGACTCAGAAAGGTTGAGAACTGCTGTCTTTGAAGATATACCTATATTATTTTCATTAATGCATATTAATTGCTGATGTTTACGCAAAGAGTGGCCTGGACATCGGGAAAATGCTCACCTATAAATGGAGACAGGAGGCCAAGCGGAGACGCAGAGAGGAGAGCAGAGCGAAGAACCCAAAGAGAGACTAAAAGACAGGTAGATGATCTCTGCTAACCATTTCCATATTATGAACTGCTACATTCGCATAGCTAAGGTAGCTAGGCCTGATCCTGTACTATTATATATGCTCGGTTCCAAAACCAGCTGCCCACAGAGATAAGATACCTTGTTTTGTCAATTTTAAGGCAGCTTCACCTTTGTGGAGAAGGCCATTTCAGAATGCATTCTGATGAACTGATATGTGAAAACATATATTTATAAAATGTTATTTTATTTAAAAAAAAAAAGATTAAATGAAAAATATTGATAAAAATAGTTGTGTAATTACAAATGGATTATTTTACAAAATATTTGTGTGTGCTGTGTATATTTATGATTACTAGAGTATCACACCAACTTAGCAAACTTTATTGAAATCAATTGTTAGTGTGTGCCAATGTGAAGGTTCCCAAAACAGTCACTTATAAAATAATAATTCTATGTAGGCAGCAAGCAAGGCAACATGTCTAATGTCAAATACTTGCAGCATAGATAATTTCTCAACTCTGGGAACTGTCTCTTTCATTCTTACTTTACAGAAAATAGCTTTCAGGGAAGCCTCTCAGCGATCCAAAAAAGCTGTATTTTCAGTGGAAGAGGAAGCAGGGCAGTTGAGGGAAACAAATGGAGACCTATACAGAGAGGTAGAGCTTGGCTGGAGTGAGTGGGAAAACAGTACAGTGTTCGTAATACCGGAGACGGCGAGGACATCCGATGGCCATCACATCTGGATGCACCTTAAGGGTACTGATCCTGACACCGCCACCCTGGGGTCAGTGTCAGATCTACATGATGGGGACACCAGCACTCTAGACTCCAGCAGCGAAGACACTTTAAAGGTCCCATGGCATGAACATTTCACTTTATGAGTTTTTTTTTTTTAATATTAATACGAGTTCCCCTAGCCTGCCTATGGTCCCCCAGTGGCTAGAAATGGCAATAGGTGTAAACTGAGCCCTGGGTATCCTGCTTCGCCTTTGAGAAAATGAAAGCTCAGATGGCCCTATCTGGAATATTCCCTTTATGTCGTCATACGGGGAAAGGTTACCTCCCCTTTCTCTGCTTTGCCCGCCCATGAGAAAATGTTCTACTACCGTGCGAGGCAAGTGCAATATTTATTTTTTCCTCGAGACATCATGGCTTGCTAACGAGCGAAGCATGGCAGTTGCCCCG